>NC_073692.1:4543667-4564281 GCF_029784155.1 Uranotaenia lowii | reverse complement strand
TTGAATTGCAATTATGAGTTTCCAAAAACGATCTTATTCAGTTAGAACAACCTACATAACAAGTTAAAAATTAAAATAGAACAATTTAAAAAATCATTTCATCCAGCGGCAAACAATAAGATTTAAAATATCTCTTTATAAATATTTTTCGAGGTTTGATGGAATTATCTTTACTCTGAAAGGTCGTTTTTGAAAACACATTTGTGTATCAGGAATAAGAATTAGGAAAACAAGCTAGTTAAAAAAATATTAAACACCTTTTTTACTTTTTATCACTGCCTCAAAGTTAGAAATAGGAGTTTCCTTAAGAAAAATCTAGGAGCATACTGCCGTAATCTGGCAATCTGACGTATGCGCCAGCGAGTAAATTTTTCAGTACGGAGCTTTTTGCAAAAACGTTTTTTTATCGAGCCTCCGAGCAAATTTCAACAATCAAATCTGTACACTATGAGTTTAAACGATGACAAAACATGGCCAAATACATGATTTGTGGAAAAAGATTTATTAACGGAAGTTATGTTACCAACGTCATTTTGTTGTGGAAACAGCTATTATTTATCACAGTTTCCAAGACCAAATGACGTACATCCATCGTAGCATGCGACGAACCATTTCCAGATACTTTCTATCACAATCAGTCAAATATTCGCGGCTCGTGGATGGTAAGCTGGTAGCATGAGCGAGAGTGAGCCTGAGGATAATCCGGTAATAGAACAGGTGCCTGGACTAACGAAGCGTAAAACGAAGCATTTGGAATCTGCGGCAAACAGGAAACGAAGCATAATGTGATTCTCACAACATGTAAATGTGAATTCAATTGCTCGAATCACATTTCCACAGTGAGGAGAACTAAAATAATTGAAAAGTATTGGAACCTTTCCCTGGATAAGAAAAGGGTCTTCATACTCCAGCACAGCCTTCGCCAGGACGTTAAACGCCGACGGGTAAAGCCTGATATTTCCGGTTCAGGTTTCAAAAAAGCATTTTCATATGCTTACAATCTAACAGATGAAAGCAAAGCTGTTCACCAAGTATGTCCACACTTAAACGCGTCATTCATTATGCAAAATATGAAACACGAGGACTTAATTAAGACCCAAACCCACCTCCTTCCGCCCTTCCCAACCTCCTCGTGAATAGGCAAAGCCATTGGCATCTTTTGAAATTAATAATAATTTTACAAAGGTATATAGGCTTTGTCCCTCATTTCTATTTGTTCTGAAGCTGCCACTAGTAATTTAATAGTAATTATAAGGCTGGAACAAATATCAATTTCTTCTTTTGTCACCCCCCCCCCCCCCTTCGAAATTTCCACAAACCCGAAGGGGGGGAAAAATAAAGTATGAAGTATTTTATGTTAATTTCGACAAAAAATTCAAATATCCGCAAGATTACAAGACCAATATACAAATTTTGGAAGATGTGAGTTTTTCCACCTTTTCTAATCTTAATTTTATTGAATTATTTGATAGTAAAAGTACTTGATTTATAGGTTTTGTTCAATGATGGAGTATGCAATTTGGTTGCATACAAGCTTTCGTACGATTTATTCCAATTTATTTGTTTTTTGCATTATTTTTTATTGTCCCCCCCCCCCCCCCTTGCGATGTTCCAACTCCGAGTGACAAAAGAAGGATTTAAAATTTGTTCCGGCCTAATTCGTAGAATTAAAGAATTAGACAAAAACAGTATTTTATTATGGTGCTCACACTCACTGTTACTTTGAGACGTAATCAAAGCGTTGCAAACATATTTTTTATTAAACTTACGTCACGTTGAGTAGAAATGGCGCATACGTCATTTTGTTTTCATAATGTTATGTTGGTATTTTTTAACATTTCTGAACATATATTTATGTTATTAGGTCGAGTTTGGTATCTTCTATCGTTCAACTGCAAAAAACACAAATCGGTAATGTTGGCGCATACGTCAGATTGCCGGATTACGGCAGCATAGGAGGTGTAGGAAAACTAGATCGCACCATCCACCAAAATGGATCCTGATCTATAACCTTTCCCCTACTAACACGACCCTTTCCTTGGATATTGAAATATAGATTCGCAGACGTATAGACGGTTTCTATAGTTGGTGATATTGACTAACCTTTGTATCTGAATTTTTCAAAATTAGTCTTCAGAATATAATGGTACAAAAAGTTGTTGATTGATCCTAGGAAGTATTCTACTAAAAATCCTTCCTTCATTCCTCATTTACTACTAGGACGTGGCCGGCTCCGTTGTTGTGATTAATTTTCAAGTACCTTCTATCCCATCAGAATTGATAAAACTATTAACAACAACGTGAATTTAAAAAAAAAAACTTACAAAAAAATGTTGTTCTAGATCTCTGATTTTGTTTTTGTGGATTCGATAAAGAAATTTTTATAATAATATATAATTTCAGGCAGGGCCGTAGGAAGAACCGACTCATGGGGGGGTTTTGGTGACTGATTTTAACCTGTGATGTTTTGCCCAACAACGTACGAAAAAAAAACAAATTTTATTTGTTACTATGATTATTCATTTTTAAGTTTTCATTAATAGTTCTTGTTTTAAAACGGAACTTTAGAAAAATGGTCCTTAGCCTAAAGGGTGACCTAATTTTTTTTATGAAACTTTTGGAAACAAAATATGGAATTTGCTTTCATCGAAAGTACAAATTTAAGAACTTGTTTAAAAGTCTGGTAGGTCGAAGCATAAAATAAGTTCTTTTCAAGCTTGCCTTCAATTTATTTAAAAAACGTATTCTATGCTCAAAACATACAAGCCCAAACTCTTTTGCAAATTCCAAGAATTTAACCTTAGAAGAAAATAAATTAAAAATTTCAAAAAAAAACAGTAAGTGATAACAAATTTTCAGATCAAATTTACTCGAAGCAAACTTGAACTAAAGTTATGATTTCAGTTTGAAATTCAGCTTTAAAAAACTTCAATATCAAGAATGTTAATCAATACACCGAAAAAATATAGAATTTTTTTGCAGATTTTTTAGGTGAAGATCAGATACTTGTTTTTTTTAACAGGAAATATTTTTCCTAAAGAATCAATACCATAATGAAAATCCTGTTTGAAGTTTTTTCAAATATAATTAGGAATATTATGCATAAAGCAAAACATAGAAAATTCTTCTTTATATCTACGATTTTCAGCTGAATTGTGTGTACAAACTTCTTCTGATTAAAAAAAATTAAATCTGGAAATTGACAAGCAAATTTTTATGTTCATGTTCTCTTGAGTTCTTTTACAATTTTATGTTGATTGAAAAACTCGTTCACTCATTCCTGAATTTCAAATCTTAATACTGAACCTGAATTAAAAAATTGAACTGTTTCCAAATTTCTATACCATTTCTGAAGTGTACAAAAATACGATTTCCGAATCTAAATTTCAGATCAGAATTTTATGAGCCAAGTTTCAGAGTTATCATTCATGAATCTTTTATTTAAATTATGCATCGCTGGTTTAATATTAATTCATTTTTTCAATTATTTATTTTTAATCTGTATTGTGAATCAGAATTAAAATGATGAATCTGAATCTGAGTTTTCAATTTTGGATCGCCACTTAGAAGCTTTTAAAGTTTAAATGTTGTTTTAGAATAAAGTTTAAGAACTTCGATTTAAAATGTAAAACAAAATTCTTCTTTTTTCATATTCGGAAAATGATTATCAAAATATTGAAAACACAAATGATTTTCGAAAAACATGATTCAAATTTGATATGAAATGCAAAACCGAATCAGGATTTCAAAGCAGCTTTTCATTCTTAATTTCTAATGATTATTCGAACTGAAAATGAAGAAACCTGAATTTGATACATAATCAGAAATACGAAAATATTTAGAAATTAAAATTTTGGTTATGGGAATAAAGAATCAAAATCTCCAAAATGAGTTTAATTTAAAATTTAATATTCAGACCTGAATTTCTATTATAAGGTTGCAAGATTGTCCGACAAATAATATAAATATGCCCGGATATTTAATATAAAATTTGGAAAAAAAATCCGGTCTGACCCGGTTGCCCGGATTTCATCTGAAAAGCCGGGTTTGTTCTCATTTCAATTTTAAATCAAACTTTAAAAAACAAATTGAGTTAAAAAATATTTTTTATTCATGCGTCCAAACGTTTTGAAGCAAGTTTAAAAAAAAATCAGGAAAGGTTTTTTCAAATCTTTTTTTCATGATTTTTGATGAGCAATTCCTAACTTTTGATCTGTATTGCCCGATATTGCCTGGATTTTGGTAGAAAATTTTGAAATCAAATACCCGGATTTTGCCTAGTTTTTACATACAACAGCCCGGATTTGTTCGGCCCGGATACGTGGTGAAAAAAATCTGACAACCTTAGTTTATGAACAAGTGAGAAAATTTTGAAAAACTGTAGCAAAATTTTGAATTTGGGATGGGTTTTTGAGATTTTGGAATTAATTTTTAGTCTAGATTGTTTTTCATGAATAGACTTGCTTTATTATCATAATTTGATTATGGATTTAAAATTTTGAGTGTAGAGTAGAATACCTCGCTTGCTTTTTTGGACCCTCATGGGGGGGGGGTTTAACCCCCATGATTTCAGGGTTCTTTTTTGTTGAAATTATTCCGTAAATATTGAATCAACTGTATATAGCTCGGAAGCTTTTTCCTGAATGACCGTATTCCAATCTTAGTTTTCATGGTTTCTGTACCATTTTGATATGAAATTAATCAAAATCTGAATCGGAACAAAAGTCGGAGAAAAACATGAATATATTTTTTCATTTTCCAATATTTGACACATGAACAGTACTCGAATAACAAATGTGTATTCCGATTAATTTCCCTTATTAATTGTTGCAAATTTGTTACTTTATGAAACGAAGGGTTAATTACCTCATACCATTATTCAAAAATTTATGAGAGCTCCTAAATGAGTGCATAACATTAGTTTGAATTTTTACTGGCCTTCAAGGCTTCATAAAGAGAAAAATATGATATTAAAAAAAACTTCTTTAAAATTTAGCACGAATTTATGCTAATATCCAAACACATTTATTTTCGAAAGTATTTATCAAAGTTTAGTATTTCAGGCATTTTAAAGCCAAAATTTTACTTCATCTGTCAGCTTCTATTGAAACCAACCATATTTTTGCTGTAAATAGCACTGGAATACAGACAAACTGTATACATATCTCAGGTGGCGATATCCCTCTCAGGTGGGATCTCAGGTGGGAAATCCCGTACAGTGAGTGTTATTAGAAGTTTTTTTTTGTAAACATTGTAACCATGACAATTCGTGACGTCAGTTGCATTTTCAAACAAACAACCAACAGCGAAAACTAGAGAAAAAAAAATCATTGCCAATTGCTGTTTACGATTCTCGCCTAGGATACATAAACATCCTGGCAAATGACGTACACAGTAAACGAAAATTACCGAGTTCGGTAATTTTTTTACCGAAATCCTAACATGTGTAAATCGGTAAACTGTTCGGTAATTTTTTCGGTAAAAAATAAACGAACATCGGTAAATGAAGGATCGATTTACCGATGTTCGTTTATTTTTTACCGAAAAAATTACCGAACAGTTTAACGATTTACACATGTTAGGATTTCGGTAAAAAAAATTACCGAACTCGGTAATTTTCGTTTACTGTGTAGGCTTTGTTTAACTTTTTACTTTTTGAATAACGAGTTCTGTAATAGTGTGCGTGTTTGTTCATCACCTTCTTTGTACCATATTGGAATACAGATACATTATATGACAGTTTACGCAAGGTTTCTTCAGATTTTCCCCCCATTTTTGAATTTGCTCATTTTTGTAGACAGTACTGTTTAACAGTTTTTGCAGTTTATTTATCATTTTTCACCTAGATTTTCACTACTAAGTTTTTTAAAAAATATTACATTTGAAAAGCTATTTAGAACCTATGCGTTTTGATGTGTCATATCTACTGAAAAATTCCAAAGTTATATGGATTTCAAACATAGTTTTTTTTTGACGGAATAATCTTATATAAAATCCCTATTCAAATTTTTAAAATCTTTTTAGAAAGTGTCAAATTTTGAAAAAAAAAAAGAATTCTTTGGATGATCCTATAGCCACGGTCACTGTTTGAAAATCCGATTTTATATGACGCATTTAATTTGAAACTTATTTTCGAATAGTTGAAGCTAGTTCAGTTTTGAAACTATCAATGGTTTAATTTTACGCAAGTAAGCAGTACGTGAGTTGACAGAAAGTTTGCAGTCGACACATATCCTCACATCATTTTCTTTGTTCCTTTTTTTCGGAAAAGTTAGACATCTCAAAAATCAGCATTTTTATATTTTGAAAAAATTGTAAAATCATGAAAAAAAATTCAATATACTTTGGAATTCCCACACTACTAGAAATTTCTGCAACACATATGTTATTTTAGTCATAAAATCTTCCCAATTAAGTAAGGAAAATAATGATAATAAAAAATAATTTGGTCCGAGAAACGAGCTCTCAAAAATTTTTCAAATTCTTTTATAAATCAATCCAAGTAGAAAAAGTCGATACCTGTGCCGAATCTGTACATTAATCTGTCTTTTATACACACCTTAACATTTTAGAAAGATAACAAATGGAAACAAAAATTGTTTTATTAAATTATCATTTATTTACTCTGAATATTAGAAAAAATGATAGTGTGGCACGCCAACCTATTCGATTTCCAAAATTTGGCCAGCTTGATGAAAATATTGTCCACCCATGGTATATAAAAATTATTTAAAAAAAAGATGGCAAAGAATACATGGGATGAATTTCATACCGAAATCTCAAAGCATTGAAATATTAAAATTTATCTTACACTAGAATGGTCCATCTATTTTTAACTAGGGTGGCCAACCTAATCTACATATTTCATAATTTTATGTGTGAGTATATTGATAAGAATAAATGCAATTAGTGTATTGATATAAAATGAACGATCTATAAACCAAATAATTTTACCAACGGATGTTTTGATCCTGTTTAATTGAAAGTAATAAATTGAGAGTTGTTAGCTAGAAACGGATTAATTTAAGCCCCAATACTCACTTCCGACAAAAAACACCCAACGTGCTGGTGATGATTGGCAATTGATTGTAGCCGAGCCAATATCGCAGTTCCAAATCAAATTTCGATCCTCATAACAACAGCATTCCTCGCAGCCATAAATCTGCGCACCACTAGGCAAGACTAGACACTTGCATTTTATAACTTTTGTATTATTAAAACTGATTTCGCAAACAGCTCAGCGCTACCAAAACGATGCGGTAGGAATAAATAATTAGCACTTGCTCGAACGCACACATCAATTGAATCGTCGTCGCACATGAAAATTGAAGATTCGTATAGGTATATATTATTTTTTTATTTTATTTCTTTTTTTATAATACACTTCCCCACACTGGCCGACGAAGAGGTTTGAAGGAAACACAATTTTGCGATATGTTATTATTATTATTTTTATTGCTACTTGAAAAGAAGTAGCACACCAAACTTTTCGTCACTTTTTTTATTTTGGATTCGCGTACCAAGGTTTAATTGTTGAACCCAACAAGCACTTTACCAGCAGATACAACGTATTTTTACTTCTCTCGTTGATCCATATGAGGATTCGATTTCACTTTGGGCAGCACAAAAAAAAAGAATACGACCAAACGGTACCATCGAGATACCGACAGTCGAAAAACAAAGCTTTCGATTTCAATCAGCTGGTGTGTTTTAACAGCCCGTTTGCCGATGGAGTTTCAGCTCAGCCACTTCTTGAACGAGGAGCGGGGTGTAGAAAAAAAAAAAACAAGAAGTTGTTTCTTCCAATCATTTATGCCACGTTTTATCTGAACAACTCCACAATGTCGAACAGTGGATCAGAACACCCTCGGCCCAATCCAATCACTGATCCGCTAATTGAAAGCCGCACTTGTTCGCACTCACCAACTTTGGCAGCTCGATCGATGGGAGCTGCGTTGATAATAATTGAAGATAACAATATCCTCCCTCGTATCTTCACGGTTGCTCTTCTATTGAGCGGATGAGCGAGTTCCGATTCGATTCGATTTGTCCGGGGCTTGCAAAGAATTTGTTGTGTAAACTTTGCAACAAACACAGATACAAACTGCAGCTCACCGAACAACAAAAAGTGCAGAAAAACACAACTCGCACCTCATGGGCCACTACTCACGGTTTGACCGATGGCGACGACCTGTTGGATCATCGCTATCATCAGGGATCACCCCCCAATCGCTTGTTGCGTTGCATCCCAATCACGGAACGCAGCCTCGGCTATCGCTAATCTTCATCTCTTATCAACGAGCACGACATGCTCCGACACCCCTTTATTTTTATTAAACACCAACCAGTTGCTGCTACACCATGCCACACTACTCTACCGTACTCGCACTCGGCTCTTATCACCTCGCTCAGAACGAAACTTTGTTACAAAACTCCCAGGACCTCCCAGCAGGACTAGTGTTTCCAGGAATAGGACAGGTCAGGGATTAGCAGCCATTCGGCCGGGCAGGCTCTCCCTACAGGAGCAGCAGCAGCAGCACCACCTTGGACCCAAGTGGTCACACTCAGTCGCGATGGCCACACACCGGTTGCAAAACGGATCACGGATTGGGTTTCGCGCGACGCAACCTCCCACGCTGATGTTTGGAAACTAACTGTTGGCGCTTTCATCAACACTTGATATCTCAGCAGTTCGCTCGCTCAGCTCAGTCCGACCATGCTTTTTTCCATTTCGGTTAAGCTCTGACTAGCTGCTGCTGCAACCAAGCCAAGAAAGGAGCAAACAGACAAAAAAAAATCACAACCCAATCCAAACTACACGAAGCATCAGTGCCAGTCAGCAGTGATGTCAACCTTCCAGATTTTGTCTGGATCTTCCAGACTTTTTGAACTTCTACCAGACATTTTTTCAGGTTTCCAGACTTCCAGACTTTTAACTTATCTTCCAGACAATTCCAGACTTTAGGTCAGGACGTGAAATATTCTAAGAAACTACAAAAATAAAAAAATGTTCATGGTATAATATGACAGGAAATGATAGGAAATTATGAATTATAAATTCAGAAGTGTTTAAAACCTATTAATAATGGCAAACGGTTCGAAGATGCATGTTAAATTGAGAGTCAGACCAAACACGTAACTGGTAGTGACAGGAACAAAAAAATTCGTGGCTATCTGCAACATTGAGATCTGGAGACCAAAAAAAAGATCACCTCTTTGCAAAGTAAGCTATCCAGACATTTCTGGACATTTCCAGACATTTTTGCAAAATCTTCCAGACTTTTTCTAAAAACAGTTGACAACCCTGCCAGTCAGTGCCGGGTCGGGCCTTCGGTTCGGCGCGGTGGTTGTTTTGTTTTAGTTTCTCTCTTGATCTCTCGGTCGGTGCTGTGATTTTCCCGCGCCGAGCGACCGATGATGTTCGTTGGGTGCTCCCCAACGTTAAGGTTGCACTCCAACAACAGCTCCACCACCCCATCACTGGAAAACTCTCCCGCATGGAACTGGTTGCATTTTGATGGAACTCACGAGGACGTGTTGCCTGTTTGCCCGACAAATAGGTAATAGCTTCCCAATTGTAACGGCGCCTTCAATAGGGACGAAAGTTATGAAACATATGTTTTTTTTTTCTTTATCTTTGTTCAGGAAAAATGTTATTTCGTCAATAACTCAACAATGCGACGAAACTAGGTTTTGTGACATATTGGAATCGGTGAGGAATGGTTGAAAGATGAAATTCCAGTAGGAGTTCCTTAAAACCTAATGAAAAGTTTTTTTCGATTCCCCGCCATGATGAAATTTCCGCGGTGAAAACCGGGGGAATCGAAATAAAAACAGTTCTAAAAGGTTTCAAGGAACAAGTCCGGCTGGAATTTCATTCTTCAACCATTCCCAATCGATTCCACCATGTTTCACTTGCTAGCTGAGCTAGCTGTGTCGCGTTTTTGAGTTATTGATAAAACAAGATTTTTTCACGTTCATTTCCACGTAAAGGTGCATTTACAGTTCTTTCGAACGTGAAAATGAAAAAACTTATATTCTTCAAAAACTCGACTATGCTACATTTCATGGCTGCGAAACTAGGTGGAATAGATGCGGAATGGTTGAACGATTATTTTTGAACTGATTTCCTTGTTCAAAGCCCTTTAATCTTAATTTTATTTCAATTCTCCCGATTTTCACTGCGGAAATTTTTTTTTCCGCGTTCACTGACATTCCGCTCGAAGTGTAAACGCACTGAGCGAACGTGAAAACGGAAAACGAACAAGAGTGGTGAATATAAATTCCGCGTTCATTTTCACGTCCGAATGGCAATGTGCATTCTGAAAAAAATTTCACCGATGACGGAAAAAGTTTTGCTTCATAAAAAAATAGTTTTTTTTTAATTTGTAAGCACATTTGAAGGCAATTAAAGGCTTAAAATACTACGAGTTTGAAATGAAACGCATACGATATTTTTTTTTTAACTTTAAAACCCGCTTGGGCATCATTTAATTGCACCTGTTGGAAGAGTTTCTCGACGAATAAATGTACCTGTTGGAAGAGCTTCTCAACGAATAAATGTAAATGAAGATCATCGAATGGCCAGATTCCATTGAAATAAAAAAAATAGATTCCGCTTTGTTCAAATGTGTGTTTCAGAAAAGGTAGGGAGATGGGGGCATAATGGCCACTAGAGTGCCCCAAATGACCCGACTTTGGAAAAAGTTATGCGCTGCAGGCTAAAATTGATCCTAGGCCTAGTACAAGATCTCATGCCAAATTTGGGCCAGATCGGATCACGAGAAGGGGTCGCTCAACGAGCCTGAAGTTTGTATGGGATTTTGAGACATTTTGTTCGGGAGAAACATGAAAAACCAGTTTTTCATCAATAACTTTGATTCCCGTCGACCAATTTCTTTCAAAAACGGTTTTTATCAAAGCTTAAATCATGAAAAATAATTCACCCGAAGACTGCATTTCGATAAGAGTTAAGATAAAAAAGTTATTAGGCTTCAAAAATGGGCAACCTTTTTTTACGATGGTATTCATCACTGTTAATGAGGCGTCGATATGTTCGACCGCCCCGACTCATTAACAGTGATGAATACCATCCTTAAAAAAGTTAGCCCATTTTTGAAGCCTTATAACTTTTTTATCTCAACTCTTATCGATATGCAGTCTTCGGATGAAATGTTTTTCATAGTTTAGGCTTTAAGAAAAACCGTTTTCCAATGAAATCGGCCGACAGGAATCAAAGTTATTGATGAAAAACTGGTTTTTCATGTTTCTCCCGAACAAAATGTCTCAAAATCCCATACAAACTTCAGGCTTGTTGAGCGACCCCTTCCCGTGATCCGATCTGGCCCAAATTTGGCATGAGATCTTGTGCTATGCCTAGGATCAATTTTAGCCTGCAGCGTATAACATTCCACAGGTTTTGAATTTCCCATACAAATTTGGGGCAGTCTAATGGCCACCTTAAGGAAAACGGTTATTTAACCATAGAAAATAGCTGTAATATGGAGGTTACATTATTGTTTCGTGTTCAGACACTTGAAAAGCCTATTCCCTAACGGGCTGAAACGTGAAAAACTAGATGAAAACGTTAAAAAATGCATTTTAAAAATTTTTGCCAAAAGCTGAAAACCAGCCACTGTGGAGGCATAATGAGAACCCCCCCTGAGGCAGTATGAGCACCATTAATCAGAGCAAGATGTGCGTTTTTGCCGGGGAATCTAGCAGCGAATTCAATTCGATGAAGTCAGGTGAGTCGTAGATTCATCAAACAAAGCAATAACAAAATAATCTAGATCTGTTTGTAGAATACAAACAATTCACGCACGCTCATACATTAAGTGCTTTGTTCGGAGGATGATGCTACTAGCCGTATAATGTAGCAATAAAAAATCGATCATGAACTGTGAATGGAAAAAAATCACCTCGAACAGAAATCTAACTCTAGTCTTTTGATTACCTCTCCGACACCTTACCAATAGGCTAAATTGTTGGATGAAAACTAGTCAAGGTGTGGCGCTATAAATCAATTTTAATTCGCTGCTAGATTCTACGGCAGAAAATGCTCATTATGCCTCGATAATATGGTGCTCTATATGCCCCTAGTCAACAAATTTAAGTAAAAACGTGTTTTAAAATTGATAAAAGTGAAAAATCAAAAAATTTTTGATGGTAAAAATTGAGAAACAATGTGTACATCATGTTGCAGTGCGTACATTATAGATCAAGGTTATTTTAAGATCATAAGAGCTTATTTCGTGGTGCTCAAAAATTATAATATTTTCGTAACTTGAGAACCAAGCTAGTTTTTTTCAAATATCTCTGTAAAGATGATAAGGAGATTCCTTTTTTTTTTGTTAAAAATTAATACTATAGGAAGTACGAAACTAATCCTCATGAAAATTTATTTAAGAAAATACGCACTTTCGTAGAAAAGCTTAGTTCTCATTATACCTCGGGTGCTCGTTATGCCCTCATCTCCCCTATGGAAATAATTATGAAAATTTATGAAATCATTCAAAAATAATGTGTTTTAAGGAGAACTGAAAAGCAGAAAAATTAACAAACAAAAGAGTACTGATGCATTTTAATTAAATAAAAACCTTTTCAATTGTTTCACCAATTAAAAATAATTTTGAAATTTTTGTTTGTCAATTTTTAATCAAGAACAAAAAATGGCTATCTTGTAGAAGTTATATTCATAACGTCCTTTCAATAAGTTTTTCAAAAGAAACGAATCGCTAAAGCTCGTTACTCCTTGATCGATAAATACTTTTTAGGAGTACTTTAAATTCATAAAATTTAATTTAAATTCATTGTATTCATAGATAAGAACTTTGGGATTATTTGATTAAATCAATCGTTTTCAAAGCTGAATATGTTTTGAAGAAGAACAATATCTCTTACTAATTTTGAAGATTTGACCGATTTGACATTTCACTGCGGAATATTTTTTCACTGTGGTGAGTTCACGTTCACGTTCGAGTTCGAGTTCACAAGAACTGTAAACCGGGCTTAAAGTGGAAATAGGCCTTAAGATTGAACTCGAAAAAGGGTATAGTATTCGACTTCAGCTGGAATGATATATGAAGGTTTTGGAAGAAGTCTTTGATTGTTCTTACGCCTAAATTTTGCTTTTTTCGAATATAAGAGTTAAAGATGAAGAATGCACAAGGTTTGAAGAAAGAAAAATCAGCTCAGGAAAAAATTATAGCTGATCTGCTTAATACTGCAAAAATTCATTTTAAAAGTGCAAAGTCATGCTGTTCAGTAGGGCAGGTTTGGCAGAAACCTTTTTTTTTTTTAAATTAATGATAATAAATAATGTCATAATGTCAGACGCTAATCATTGTTTTAACATTAAAAATGGGTTTAAGTTAGAGTGGCGGAGGTCGGACGGAAAAATAAATAAAAGCCGTGTGTTCGGGTTAACGATCCAAGAACTTCTGATCATCTCATTTATTTCCCTTCTTGATACAGGGTATTAAGTTCCCTTTTGTTCATTGCTGTTCTCTCTTGATCGATTTCAAGCTAAGACAATATTATTCAATATTGGTTAAAATACTACTATCATTATACCAATCATGAACATGATAAAAATTTCTTGACTTTATTTTGTTAACTATTACGATTTTTTATGCCGTTGTAATGTTGGCTGTGTGGTGGCGGCTTATAGAATACTACCACTGGGATACTGGTCCACATCGTAAAAGGCGACTCATCCAGTACTTCCCATATGCGTTAGTCATTCTTCAAATGGGACAACCACATTGGGAGGGGGGAAGCTGGGCTTGGTTACAATTTTTGCACATAACATTCAGAGGCACATGCTTTTAATATTTTGTGGTGTAATTTTTGAAGTTCCAGGCCTAGTTTTCTTCAGGGAGGATTCACCAATTGTGCTTATTGTTAAGGAACAACCCTAGGAGATAATCATAATCAGCCGTTAGAATAAGTTTCCCTTAGATTAAACCAAACTGGGCAAGCCATGAAAATTCAAATTATCTATAAAACCGCCTACCAGTTTGTATTCTCTATCAGTTCAAATATATTCTGTTAACCAAACCACAGCACACTGTTTTTCTATACTTATTGCTATTAATACGCATGCACGAGTTGTATTCTTCTAAATTTTGTAAACACCCGCTTCAAGGTGGTTCTGTGCCTGTGGGCCCCAAACTGGGGGTAGGAGGATGCATATTTATCCTATCTTAAGCAGAACGTTGTTAAGGTCTGCACTATAGCCGTATTTTTCCTGGCAACTCGTGGGATTCAGATTATGCACACGACTTTAAAATTTTCATCTTGTGTAGGATACCCTGCTTCATGCGTCAAAATAGTCTTTTCGAAGGTGCCATGGTTCTTATGTGTGATGGAAATATGTGTGGAATTCTTTGATAAAAATGCTTTCTATTAAGGTTGCACAGATAAATCTGCAGCACAAAAGAACTGCTACACTTAACTTATGTCGTTTAATGCTTAATGGAACTGCATCAATCGCCTTGGTCCAAGAACCCTATTTCCGAAATAGATCATTTTACTTAGGGAATTTGCTAAAACCAAATTTTACTGTGTCCAGTGTTAAGTGGAATTGCTAGTGCCCGAATAATGCCTCGTGCATGTAGGGGAGGAGCGGGCTATATGCGCCTATTAAGCAGAACACTGATTTAATCAAATATCACATCGAAAATGTGTACAAAAACTATATACACGTGTGCAGGCATCTGTTTTCTTTACAATGGAGAAATTTTTATGTTAAAAATTTTCTTCTGTTTCCGAGAAAACGATTTTATGGTAAGTGTTATCTAAAATCCCGAACCTCAAACCATGCGGGCTAAATGGGCCTATTTATGTTTTGAACAAAATTTCTGTTTTTTGGGCAATATTTCCGTATAATTTTATTGAAACTGCTAGAAAGTAATAATTTCCGTACGACAAAGCTGAAGTTTTATAAAAATCTATGTTTATTATAATTTTAAGGAATAAAACAAAAGTTAGGGTTGCCATACTATGGAGGCAGTTCATCCATGAGACAAACATTAACAAATCTGTTTTTAGATCTTCAATTCTCTCTTAAGATGTTATTCAGAGCTTAGATTTGAAGGTTCAATGATAAAAATCATTTATTTATTCTATTTAACCTGTTATTTTAAGATGGAGGCATTTTACAAACATGATGGGGGCATACAAAAACAGTCTATTATTCCACTATATATCATTATTAAACCTCCACAAAAGCTGTCATATGTTTATTTTCTTAAGTTCATTTGAGTAAGAAACAAAAACCATCCTAGTTTTTGTTTCAAGCTTCTTTACGTATAATTTTTAAAAGCCGAAATATTACATCACAATGTATCAAAACGTTGCATGATTTTTAAAATTTTGTTGAGTTTGTAAATTCTTAAAATTCTTTCTTGCCTTATGTTCTAAGCGTATCACCCTCAAAATGCATTGGTCAGATAAGCTGTCTAGTCAGCCATTTCATCAAACAGCCGTAGGGTCATTTAACCCGATAGGCCCATTTAGCAAACCTTTCCCCTATATTAATAAACAGTTCCTTAAATGCAACACTTAGAAGGTCGGCTTGGAGGCAAGCTGGTTCTCGCTGAGTTTACCCGGCCCCGTCTTGGGTGCTGGACCGGGCACTGTTGGTTCTTCGATCCGCTTCATTTGTATGGAACATTTCGACGAAGCCACACAATCCTGCGAGCGCCATTAACCAGCTGTGAAGAGCGTTCGAACATCCAGGTAGCAATCCAACTCCACCCCGAATAGGCAAGAATATAACGCTGGTGCAATCCTTTCTCCCATCATGTTCCTACAGGACCCCGATATTTGGCTTTAAAAACCATCCCGCCGCCGTGCCAGCGTCCGCCAACCAGTGCCGGCCGTTTTAAGGTTGATTCCATCCCGCCCCATTGTCAGCATCCGACAATTTGTACCAGACCGGGGACCGGGAGCCGACCATTTGTACCAGAATTCCCCCCTCGTGGTGTTCGGAATTGGAGTAGTGCAACCAGGCAGCCCTCAACGATCGTCGGCCTAGACGTCCATAGGTGGACAAACCGTACAAGCAGTGCCAGCAGAGACCGTTGACCTTACCTGTGACCGACATTCAAGAGTCCTTCCGGCACCCGTCGTCTTGGACAAGCCATTCCGAGGCAAGACGCCATCACAAGGTAGGACAACCCAATATTCCTAGGGGAAGTGCTAGTGGCCATAATTGTACGCCCAAGATATGAAAATAAAGGTGGGATTTCTTAAACGCGCATTTAAGGTGTTTCCTTGTTCCGAATCTTCGAGTGTGCCGACCCTGAGGCTTAGAGGGGGGGTTCTTGCTCGGCTGAGCAGTCTGGGGAACCGTTGGTTACAGTGGAAAAGTGGAAATATCAACATTTAAACGGCTAATTGTGATATTTCCACTGCGCAATGCTGTTGTTGTCCAACGGAAGGGAGGGCAAGTGTTTCAACTCCCATTTACCTTATCAACATGGATCATCAAAGAAAAAGTACACAGCAAAAAAAGTGTTGCTATATTACATCAAAAACGTGCACATAACCTGAGTCGCTAAATGTATTTAATATTACATTATTTTGAACGTACTGGCTACTGCGCATTTTTGCTGCACAAAAATTACACTAAAAGTATGAAGTAGATAGACTCGAGCATGAAAATAAAATACAGCTCCCAATAAAATCTCTTGCCGTTATCATTTTCAAAGTTTAGCTGAAATTCTAATAAATACGTTTGATTGTTTTAGAATTTTTCGACATAAGTATCCATATTTAATCCTAAGATTTCAGTTTCAGATTTGTAGTTTTGTGTCTATAAAGAGATCGGATAATTTAATCAGAATAAAACCGAAATGAAAACTTAAGAGATGATTTTATTTGATAAATAGGTATTATGACATATAAAAAACCATTTTCAAAAACATTACAATAAAATATTTTTATTTTTTGTAGTCGATGCCTAAAAATGTCTTCAAAAAACTTTTCTTTGGTATACTTTTTCTTTACCAGAGTCTGCTCTTCTTGGGCTGTTCAAATACGGGGTGCCCTATTTTGCCTAAGCCTTTTAGAAGAAAGGAGTCGTGAAAACAGAACTAATCACACATGAATCCTTTCCTATCAGAATCCTTTCTTAATCTTTGTCCATAGATTGTCATCTTGAAACAAAAACTTTAAAGATGTCTGAGAATCTCACTATCAGCCAGCCTTAAAAACGATAAACGAAACACTGATTTTCTAGGTTCCAAATGTATTGGATCTGTCCCTTGGATGGCCATCGGTCATGAAACATCGCATCTGCAAACGGTGATTATCAAGTTCTGTAAACATCACAGAAAATAATTCACTAGAAGGGTAAAAAAGATTAACACAAAATACTCACCTTCAAAACCGGCTGTTTTCAATTTTCGGAACTTTTTTTTTCTATCGCTGATAAACAAGGGCCAAGATGCCTAAAAATGGAAAAAATATAGAAAAATCATGACCAATGGTTTTGCTTAGATGTATTCTAAATATTGACATGACTTACCAGCAAAACAAATCCTCCTGAGCCTCACAATCCATTTCTAATTTTCAGATACGTAAACAATTCTTAATGTCAATTGGAACAAACATTGACTACTTGATGTGATACCACATACCAAGTTGTAATATTACACTACATGACGCGTTCAGATCGTGTACATCGTTTCGGTGTAATATTTTAACCGAAATCAATAATAATACATAGGTTGGCTAACATCCTCCCATATTACATCGCCCACAGTTACAATTTTTTTTTTGCTGTGTATACGATTTTGAACCACCTTTTAGTTTATTTTCTATGATCTCATATCGAATAACCGCCCTCTCATGCTTATGTTAGTTTGGAGTATGTTTCCAAACCGTCAAGGGACCGTTCAGATACCACGTGGACAGAAAAATGAGATTTTTGAACCCCTCCTCCACCTCCGTGGACAAGCATGGACATTTGGCTTACCCCTACCCCCCCCCTCCCCTGATGTCCACGTAGACACATTTGAAAAAGTTTTTAGTTTGAATGCCTATAATTTGACAGTTAGAAAACACCACTTTTTGCCTTTTTGTTATAGAAATGGCTGATTATGTAAAACCGAATAAGAATTTCCTGTTGTAAAAAAAATTAAAATTTTCAAATTTCTCAATTATCATATTTATTACTTGCTTTCAATAGCTATTTATGGTCAAAATGTATGCCATTTTAAGATTTTGATTTAAACATCTTAATACTTATTCACCTTTAGAAAATATTTTGAAAGTAAGTATGTCCACGTGGACATGACCAAAACCCCTACCCCCCTCTCCGTGGACAAGCGTGGACATTTTTATACCCCCCTCACCCCCCCTCCCCCCTAAGTTGTCCACGTGCTATGTGAACGGCCCCTAAGCAATTACGTCTAATCTCAGAAAACCACAATTGATTTTTTTTTTCCTGGGATTTTCATAACCAAAATTGTTGGCAACATCGTTCAATTTTAAATTTTTCCATGCTCTCCTGAGCTCCAAGCTCAAAATTTCCCAAGTTTTCACATCGTGAGCAGCCAACGTGTTCAACACGCTCAACACGTTATAAACTCTCTGGGAGAAAATTCCGATGCTGTTTGTTTACATTCTTATCATAGCATCGCCCCCGAGCGTCGATGCCCGTCAGCTGCTCGAAAAACCAACCAAACAGCCCCCAGATTCAGCATTAAAATAAAATCAAACAGAAACAGACCTAAGCCAAATTCTCTTGAGAGCAACTTTTAATGTTGAATGCTGGTACTGCTGCAAGCTTCTAGAAACCAATTTCTGCAAACTCTCGCGAGTTTTTTTTATTATCAGCCTTTGTCCAGAAGCATAGCACATCGTTTGGTTGCATTTGTGTAGGTGGAAAAAATGTGATTGCAAGGAAAATTGTGGTAAAAATTCTCACGCCACTGATACCCACCTGCCGAGCGATTACCTACGTTAGAGGCAGCTGATGGGGAAAAGTCTCAAGTCCAAGGTATTTTGAGATGGTGTTCAAGGCAATTATGTTGCCATAGTGTTTAGACGGAGTGGTCGGAAATTGGTCCATCAAACAACAGAATGATCAAATAAAATCTCAATTCTGATTTCAAAAACAATTTTTTTTTATAAATATGAATTTAAAAAATTTAAAAAACAAATGAACTTAAATTAGTCGTTTTTTTTAATATCGTTCGATTTTCTCATGTTAATTCTTGTCTTGCCTAGTCAAAGGCGTTAAATGTTACTTGTTACTTAACCCTTCGTTTCATAAAGTAACAAATTTGCAAACGTTTTTGTACACAAGTTTTGAGTGTAAGCCTAGTCTACACTTGATTGTACTATAAGGTGCTATAAGTCTTCTATTTTGTTCGGGACACTTTGAGACATTTTTAGAATATTCCAGACAGCCTGCGACTCGGTTAATCAATCGAAATGGTGCAACAGTTGCATAGTGTGACTATCTATATGCTATATGGAAAAGAAATTGCCCGTATTGGCTGTATACATTCAGGGGCATTCTTTTACACGACTTCGGAGTGCTCGTATCAAACATGTCCTTTTGAACAAATAAATTCTTTTTTTAATTTGTTTTGGGACACCACAAGTGCAAAGGGGAAAAAATGTCAAACTTAAAACTAATTTTAGTAGTTTCTTATCAAACAGAGAGATATTTGTAGATACCATTACCCATTTCACTAAACTGCTGGATGAGTGTGACAAACGGAGGAAATTTCGGCTTGAAAAATAAAATCAACAGACATTTTTAACTTTATACTAGACTTGGTATTTAATGTTCTTTATTTATTGACATCATTTGTATTTGTCACGAATTGCATATGTTCAACAATTATGTTTTTTTTTTTTTGAAAAACATGTATGGTGTTGTTTATCGTCTTCTTTGAAGGTTTTTCGTGTTTATAGATTAGTTAAAGTGGAAATTTGGACATAACACAGACTAAAAATTCCTACAGTGATAAAATTCTATGTTTAAATTGGCTTCAGTGTGTACTAGAGAACGGTTTTTTTTTCATCCATGGTTTCATGTGGACATTTCGACAGTTTAGCATCCCTGTTTGATCATCAAATTAGCGAAACGGAAGACCTTCAACCAGCTGAAATAGCCGCAGGGACCCGGTTCCTGAACAATTTCCGGCGCCTGTGGTACTTCCGCCGATGCCGACGCGTTGCTGGCTTCTGCCGCTGTCCCAGCGTTGTTAACTTCGGCCACTGAGCCCTGCTTGGAGGCCGTCGAAGCGCTACCCGAGCCCTTATCGGCAGTAATTTTGGGGGAAGTCATGTTGTCGTTCTACAGGAACGGTTGTTCTCTTGCTTGCTCGATTTCTCTTGCTCTCTGCGTTTGGTGCTGCTTGAATTCGACTCGACCGTTCAATCTCACTCTCGAGAATGGGGACGACGTTCCTGTGATTATATAATAAAAATTACAAATTTCCCAACATAGATTCAGATATAGGCCAGTTGAATCGATATTTTCCTACCACACTAGATAGAAAATTTCTAAAAATTTCAAAACCCCCGAATTTCACTCCATGAACTTATCTATCGAACAGCTGCTCTACGAATGAGTGTGTCTTACTTA
>NC_073692.1:4532503-4543167 GCF_029784155.1 Uranotaenia lowii | reverse complement strand
GTTTTTTATAGTTTAATCAGAGCATTCGTAGCTCTTTCAAAATAACTAAAACAGTATGTTTATTACTAGTTTTATTAGCGCTTTCAAAACTATCTGAAAACATATGGTCAAAACAAAAGTATAAGCATTTTTCATGACCATAATTAAACCGTCATGAAACGAGCTGCACAAAAAAATGCCATGATTAAACCATAATATAACTTCCAAATGCTAGTTGGCTGAATCTGTATTACTTGGGATGGTAAATTTGAATATTTTGAACTGAAAAATCAACATCATTTTTTCTTCTTCTGTGGAATCTACTAATGGTTTTTGAGCCAAATTATAAATTTTCGATAGGCCATTAAGGTGTTTCCAGGAGTCAAAAATTCTGACGATATTTTCTCCGGGAGTTCTCTGGAAAAAATGAAAATAAAAATTTCATCTCTTTAGCATACGAAACCTTTTCTTATTTTTAGTAGTAGTAAAAATAATAAAACATCCAACAGAATAATTCGACCATATACGCATACGCATAGCTTTAAGAAACCCTTCAGAGCTCATGGAAAGGAATTTTAATGTGGGAGCTTGCTGATCCGTGTTTTTTTTTGTATTATCACTTACTCTCCCAAGCATATGGTGATTGGTGACGATTGCATTTAAAAAATTTTAAAAATCTTTTCATTCATTTATATCTTAGCATGAAATTTCAATATTTTAAAGCATGAAATTTCAATATTTTAAAGTAACGTGTACATTAGAGTGCCCCAAATGACCCGACTTTTGAAAAAGTTGTGCGCTGCAGGCTAAAATTGATCCTAGGCCTAGTACAAGATCTCATGCCAAATTTGGGCCAGATCGGATCACGGGAAGGGGTCGCTCAACGAGCCTGAAGTTTGTATGGGATTTTGAGACATTTTGTTCGGGAGAAACATGAAAAACCAGTTTTTCATCAATAACTTTGGTTCCTGTCGGCCGATTTCTTTCAAAAACGGGTTTTCTTAAAGCCTAAATTATGAAAAACATTTCATCCGAAGACTGCATATCGATAAGAGTTAAGACAAAAAAGTTATTGGACTTCCAAAATGGGCTAACTTTTTTTACGGTGGTATTCATCACTGCTAATGAGGCGTCAATAAGTTCGACCGCCCCGACTCATTTACAGTGATGAATACCATCCTTAAAAAAGTTAGCCCATTTTGGAAGCCTAATAACTTTTTTGTCTTAACTCTTATTGATATGCAGTCTTCGGATGAAATGTTTTTCATAATTTAGGCTTTAAGAAAACCCGTTTTTGGAACAAATTGGCCGACGGGAACCAAAGTTATTGCTGAAAAACTTGTTTTTCATGTTTCTCCCGAACAAAATGTCTCAAAATCCCATACAAACTTCAGGCTCGTTGAGCGACCCCTTCCCGTGATCCGATCTGGCCCAAATTTGGCATGAGATCTAGTACTAGGCCTAGGATCAATTTTAGCCTGCAGCGCATAACATTTCACAGGTTTTGAATTTCCCATACAAATTTGGGGCAGTCTAGTGTACATGAGTGAATTTGAACTTTTAGGTTTGTAAATATAAGAAAATTGAATATTTTGTACTGAAAAATCAACACCTTTTTTGTTTCACCTGTGGTTCACCGAGGATACTAATGGTCTAATGGACTAATGGGCTTATCTATAAATTTGCCAAAAAAAACCATAAGCTTGTTCCTCGCAAATTATTGGAAGATAAGTAGTCTCGCAATACCTCGCAAGGCACTCAGCAGTGATGTCAATTGCGCTTATTGTTTTTCAATTTCATAAGACACATCCCTGTTAATCCCTTTTTTTTCTAATAAGATACGAAGTTACGGTCTTGGACAAAGTTGTTTAGCAGAAATTTTCCTTTAGAAAATTTATAAATTGGAATTTTGTGTTTATATCTTTAGCAAGCTCGGCTCCACAGAAGAATAAAAAAAGTGTTGATTTTTCGGTACAAAATATTGAATTTTCCTATACAAACCTAGAAGTTCAAAATTACTCATGTAAACGTTAGTCTTGTGATAGGATATGGGATACGTTTTATTTGGTTTCTTTCAGACATATGCAGTGCGGATGCGCTGGGAGGACAATGTCAGTTATTAAAAAGCTTGTTAATGCCGATCCGGCATAGAATGTTATACCAATAATTCCACCTCCAAGGAAGTTGATTATTGGAGTATAGTCTGATTTGTGGATGTAGATATGTACATTTCTCGTATTCGAATTACTTCCCATGCCAAAATTCGTTACATTTGTTCTATACGTTCTTGAGCCAATTCCAAAGAATTGTTTGGGAGCCAGACTTCTCCCCACTAGAAGGAGGAAGGGGTCTCAAATAATCTCAGAAACAGTTCTTTCACCCAAATACGCTTCCATGCCAAAATTGGTTCCATTTCTGGTTCTCGAAATATACAAAATATCTTCAAGAAAAATAAGATACCAAGTGAAATCATTATTACTCAAAAGAGTTTGAAAATACTATTATTTTTGTTTAAGGCATTTTGACTCAAAAACAAATGAGTTAAAATATCATTTGTTATTGAGCCAGTTGTGTTTTTGAGCAGCATCCATCGCGATAAGTTCGTCTTGATTTAATACAGTTAAACACAGTTTGTAAAAGTTTATTTTCAAACGAATGTTTGTTTTGGACATTCGGTTACAGAAATCAGCTGTTTGGTTTATTTTTTTTTCGTGACGATCGATTCGAAGTTCCTATGAATTAAAACTTCTTGGAATCGAAATGATTCCTGGTGAACTTCTCAGCTTAGAAAAGAGAAACATTCCAGGAAAAACTCTCGGGAAGTCCAATTTCTACAAATCGTGAGGAAGTGGAATATACAGAACTAGGTTATTTGATTTTTATTTTCGAGATTTAAATATACACCTTATTTTTCTGGACTATGGTTTTCATTTCGAAATTTCTCACAATTTTATTTCTGCTTGTTATTAAAAATATAAAACATTAGCTCTTACATTCTCTCGCATCGCAATCAGATAAACTTTATAAAAGACGAAGGCGAAACGGTTCCCTTGATTCTTTTGAACTCGACACATAACTCAACTTGCATTGCATTCCAAGGAATTTCCATAATCACCAATTAATTGGTTGCGAATCCTCTTTTGATGAAAGCACGAATCCTCGGTGGGAGATTAACTAGCGAGCGATGTACTAGGTGCCAGTTCAGTCTGAAGGAATTGAAGCTTCCGATTCTTTGGGAGAATACAAGAAAGCTCTGCTAGATAGAAATTATATTTTTCCACTGAACGAAAGTCAATGAACGACTGCAATTAAATCCCGTGTTGTTAAAAATGATTCATGGTTGTTCAAGCGTGGTAAATCTGAAAAAGTTTTGGTTAAGCTATTATGTATAGGTGATTTGAACCATATTGAATAAATACTTAATTTTTTTTACACAATACATTGTTTAATGTGGCTTGTTATTTTTTCAATATAACCTGAATTGAGTTCATTCGATTTGCATAACATAGTTTTTCATTGCTATGCATGGACCTAATTCGAAAGGAAAATTTCTTCAGCGTAAGTTGTCGCTGAGGTGTGCCATTTCAATGTTATTCAAAAAATATACTACACTCTAGCTCCCCAAAACATGCTTCAGAAATAGAGCCATGGTCAATTTCGTGCTTCTAAATTTGCATCCAAAATTATGCCATTACATATGCAAAAAGCCCATCTCAGGCCAGGAATGAAAATGGTAGTCATAATTTTAAATTTGAATCAACCACGATGACCCGGATAAAATAGAATTCTTTGCCGGTGAAAATAACCGCTTTTCTTTCCATTTTTGATCGCCATAGTTTTTTGGCATAACGAGATTTATTTGCCTGCAGTAGGAGTTTCCTTTGAAGAATTTATGGATATTGTGCTCATCCATTTACCTCGGTAAATGCATCGAGGATTTGTAATAGATACTTCTTCTAGGAAAACAATTTAAGCTTATGAAAGGATTTTCGCTCATATTTCAAAATTTTTACATCATTTGTAAGCTGAAACAACAAAAAAGTACTTTCAGTAAAATAAAAAAAAAATCAAATGAAAGAAAAACGGGTTCTGAAATTTCAGCAAACAAGGCATAGATCTCGATTAATCTTCGTTCTTACCTTGAATGATTCTCATGTTCAATTGTGAGTCCGTTTATTGGAACAGAACAACCGGCAGAAGATGTTCATTTCCTGGGACCTGGTTTTGAAATATCCATATCGATGCTGATTACTTCCATCATTCTTCTCGGCACAAAGCCTTCTTTTCGCAACCCTTTGGCCCTGGCTCTGGTCCAGCCAATTAATCGGGATGCTGGAGATGGAGCAAGGCTTAGGCTTTTTACCGAAGAGCTGAGCTGAGCCGAGAAAAATAAATTGAATTCCCATCACTCACAGGCATCATTTGGTGAAAGGTGTTTTATGATGAATGAATCTATTATCCCTTACGGTAGATGCACACAGGGCCATGAAAAAGTTGATGGATTGGAAGATGGATAAAGCATCAATTGGCTCAAGAGGTGCCAAGATCTGTCCGTTCGAAAAGAAGAAAATCAATCTGGAGCGGCATTTGTTGATGAGTCTATTTATGATGTTGTTGACTAGTTGTGAACTTTAAGGAAGTAAACCGAAAGATTTATAGATATTTCTTTTGAGAAATGATTTATTGTTTTTATGTAATTGGAAAAATAGGTTCAAATTTAAAATGCTAAAAATAAATCATCCAACATTTAAGTCTCTTCTCAAATATAGGGAATAACAAATTGCTAGTACCTATATTTTCAGTTGTTTTTAATTCTAGACAGAGAATCAACGGTCGGAATAAAATCGTCTATGAGGAAAATGGGAAACTGTGAATTCGTGCTTTTAAATCACACTCATAACATATATCTGTGTGATTTAAAAGCACGAATTCACAGTTTCCCATTTTCCTCATAGACGATTTTATTCCGACCGTTGATTCTAAATCACACTCATAACATATATCTGGCTGGTAAACGGTGGATAATGTGCAACACGAGACCCCATAGTGGTCATATCACCTCTTATCCACAACTCCTATCTCTACCTCCCCGCGGTGCCGGCTGGGGTGCGAGTAACCTAAGCGGAGATCGGGTACCCAACCCCGGTGGATGCTTTGGTCGCATGCAGACTGAGAAGGTGGCCGCACGCGTCTGTTCCCCAGGTCAGGGGCGGCGTGCAACAACAACCGAGCGTCTGTTCTCCAGGTCAGGGGCGGCTCAAGCAGCGTCTGTCTCGCAGCGAGCGGCTGAATTTATGAAATGCGGCTCCCGCCAGCTAAGTCCAAGATGGCAGCCCCATCGCGGGATAGGGACTTTAGGCTAACAACCTACTGCTCCCGATTCATAAATTGTTACGGAATCCGAAAGAAATGACCGACCTGGAACTTTGGCGACGACTTTTAGCATGAAAACACGGACACGAATTGGAACTTGGAATGTTTTAACCCTTGCCCAACAAGGCAAACTGGAACAACTTGCTAGAGAGGCTAGCCGCCTCAAGCTTGAAATTCTGGGACTGAGCGAAGTCCGTTGGCCTAATACTGGAGAACACAAGACACAATCCGGGCAAGTCCTGCTTTACTCTGGCATACGAGGAGAACATGCTACTCGGGAACGAGGAGTTGGTTTCCTGTTAAGCCCGCAGGCCTAGGCGGCCCTCATTAGATGGGAACCGATAAACGAAAGAATAATCGTAGCCAGATTCAGAACACGGGTTAGAAACCTTACAATGGTCCAGTGTTATGCGCCAACTGACGTTGCCGACTTGCAGGAGAAAGAGCAGTTTTACAGTCAACTGAACAGCGTGGTTGAGAGAATTCCGAAGGGTGACATTCAAATCCATTTGGGCGACTTCAACGCAAAGATTGGCTCCGACAATCAGGACCTTGAGCGCATCATGGGGCGCCATGGCCTAGGACAGATGAGCGAAAACGGAGAGCTGTTTGTAGAATTTTGTGGCAACAACAACATGGTGATCGGTGGATCGCTCTTCCCCCATCGACCAGCACATAAGGTCACTTGGGTATCCCGAGATGGCCGAACAGAAAATCAAATTGACCACATCTGCATCAGCCGAAAATGGAGAAGGAGCCTTCTTGATGTCCGCAACAAACGAAGCGCAGACATTGCATCTGACCATCACCTCGTCCTTGGCGAGATACGACTGAGAGTTGCGCGTGTCCAACGGCGCGAGGAGAAAGTCGGGTGTCGATACGACGTCCGCCGGTTGGAGAATCCAGAGGTGAAAAGGGCATACGTTGAACAGCTAGAATCCCGAGCCTTGGAGTTGCCGACAGACGGAACAGTCGAAGAACAGTGGTGTGGAATCAAGAATGCCTTTATCACGACGAGCCATGGTACTCTCGGTAAAGTTTGTGGAAGAAGGAGTGAATGGATGTCGGATGAAACTTGGAGGATGGTCGATGATCGGAGAAAGGCGAAAGTCGGAATTGAGCAGGCATGTACCGGGTCAGCCAAAGCAGCCGCCCGCTTACGATATGCGGAGCTGGAAAAGGCAGTTAAACGAGCTTGTAGACGAGACAAGAGAGCCTGGACAAACTCCCTAGCCGAAGAGGGAGAAAGAGCCGCCGCCAATGGAGATATCCGATTACTTTATGACATTTCTCGCCGCCTCAGTGGTGCAAGGACTAATGCAAGAATGCCGCTAAAAGACCGAGCAGGTCAGTTATTGACCGATCGAACAGATCAGCTCAAACGATGGACTGAGCACTTCGAACAACTCTTCCGAGTCACGAATAGCGATGGCCAACAGAATCTGCAGCTCGAAGCGCCAACAGTAAGTCGCATAAATGGCGTCAACTCGGAAGCGCCTTCGCTGGCTGAAATAGAAGCGGCAATCAAAAACATGAAATCCAACAAAGCACCTGGGATCGATTGCATCCCTGCTGAAATGCTGAAAGCCGACCCTGCCCTATCAGCACAAATGTTGCACCGTCTTTTCGCTGACATCTGGGATACTGCAACATTCCCGGCCGACTGGATGCAGGGTATCCTCGTAAAGGTCCCGAAGAAAGGAGACCTGACAGAGTGCGGTAACTGGCGAGGCATAACGTTGATCTGTACAACCCTCAAAGTACTCTGCAAAGTGATTCTGAACAGGATCCAGGAGAAAATAGACGCTACACTCCGACGGCAACAAGCTGGATTCCGATCTCGACGATCATGTGTGGACCACATCACAACGCTACGAATCATACTGGAACAAATCAACGAATTCCAGGACTCTCTTCTGCTGGTTTTCGTTGATTTCGAAAAAGCATTCGACCGACTTAACCATGAAAACATCTGGGCGGCTCTAAGGCGACGAGGGGTCCCAGAGAAACTAGTCCATCTCATCGAAGCACAGTATGAGGCATTTTCGTGCAAGGTCTTGCACGACGGTGTCTTGTCCGAACCAATCCCGGTAACTGCTGGAGTGAGACAAGGATGTATTCTATCACCGCTACTTTTTCTAATCGTAATGGATGAGATTCTGATTGGATCGATTGACTGTGCACCGAACCGAGGATTGCCGTGGAATCCTTCAACAATGGAGCAACTGAACGACCTTGACCTGGCTGACGATATTGTTTTGCTCGCCCAAACACAACCAGATATGCAGAGCAAACTCGACGACCTCACCGAAAGTTCCAAGGCAGCAGGTCTCAAAGTCAATGTCGGAAAGACCAAGTCGATGGAGATCAACACAGGAAATCCCTCCAGTTTCATGGTAGCTGGGCAACAAGTTGAGAAAGTGGAGTGCTTCCAGTATCTTGGTAGCCAGATAACGCCTGATGGTGGTACCAGAAAAGACATCGAAACACGGATCAGAAAGGCCCGATTTGCGTTTGCGAGTCTCCGAAACATCTGGCGGTCACGCCAGATCTCTCTACGAACAAAAATCCGAATCTTCAACTCAAACGTCAAATCCGTATTGCTGTACGGGTGCGAAACTTGGTGCACATATGCGGTAACGACGCGAAAACTGCAAGTATTTGTAAACCGCTGCCTGCGGAATATCATCCGCGCTTGGTGGCCTGGCAACTGGATCTCGAATGAGGAACTACATCGCCGGTGTCATCAAAAGGCGCTAGAAATCGAGATTCGGGAACGTAAGTGGAGATGGATTGGGCACACGCTGCGAAGAGATGAAAACGAGATTTGCAGAGAGGCGCTAGATTGGAATCCAGAAGGTCATCGAAGAAGAGGCAGACCCAGAAATTCGTGGCGGCGAAGCCTAGCCGCTGAAATCCGAACTGTCGGCGAGAATCTTGACTGGGACCAGGTGAAGACGCTGGCTCCGGATCGTCAACAGTGGAGGTCTTTTACCACGGCCCTATGCACCGGAGGATCGGCGCGGGATCATTAAGTAAGTAAGTAAGTATAACATATATCTAATCTAATTTTGTGTAGCTGAACATATCTCGTTACAGAATCTTTTTATGTTATACGTTCAAGGTCAAAAAATAACAACGTTAGGATTATTACGAAGTTAACATTGTAGATTCAAACATTTATTCTACAAGAAACGCAAATAAAAATACCGTGAGCGGAACAAGAATTGTACCACTAAGTGGTTTGCTTGTTAAATTATGAATAACTGAAAATTGTTAAAATTTTCTTCTTCAACTTGTTTAAAGATTTTCAACATACGAGTCAAACAAAAGTTTTCTGTTTTAGTAGAAACAATTGGCGTTGACGATAGTATCACTTAATCACGATTATTCCTTAAAATTTTCTGAGTAAAAGTAACTAATAATACTTCTACAAACTATTTCAATAGATAACTGCATTTTTAAGCGTTTTCTAGTTTTCCAAAGGTTTAAGAGGGATTTTTAAGAGATTTTCCTCTAACACTGAGGAATTTGACATTTGAGCTATAATACTTTATCAAACTGCTTTATTTCTTCATAAACATGACGTGAAATGATGAAAAAAAGATAATAGGCTGAAATAAAATAAAAACAGACTTCTCATTTGAAAATCTCCCGAATCATCAGAACTTCAACAAAACTTTTAGTTAGTAGTCATTAGGATCAACATGTGATCCGTTGATGTTAAAAAAAAACTGTGTTGAAAAACTTCCTCGAAATGCTGAATATGGACCTAAATAAACCCAAAAAATCAATATTCATAGGGGGAGTGGGGATACTTGATCCCTTTCTTATTTTCACCATATCTTTTTGGAAAATTTGGCAACTCAAACTCTTTTACATTTTCTGACAGCGTGTAACTTCAAGTTTCTATGCTCCTAAAATTAGAACGATACTTGAACCCGTAGATGAACTAGAAGCAATTTCGTGGGAGTAAAAAAATTGCGATATTTTTGAAGTTAGGGGAGACTTGATCCTTTATTCAGGAAGCCCTAATCCATGGAAAAAAATCAAACAAAACCCCAAGATAGAATGTTATTTGACTATTTTGGTCATGTTTATTCTCATTTCACAATCTATAATTGTCAGAAAAAAAATTCTATAGCTTATTCTCAACCCTTAAGACATTGCATACTTACTAGCGCAAATTTTTATATAAACAACAGAAAATCAATTATTTTAGCCCTTTTCTTCAGATAATTGATGGATGAATATTAGCTATTGGATAAATATTAGTAATCTCGTAATCAGAAATGACCTCGATCCATTGACAAGAAGAATATACCGGGATCATTTGTACCCATATATTAGGGATCAATTGTACCTAAAATCAACATTTTAGAAAACTTTTTCTGAAAAAAGTTGGGAGTTTTCCATCGCATTGAAAATATTGTATTTTCAAGTTCATTTTACACTCGAAAGATTGATGTACTGGAATAAATATTTTTGTTATAATATTTCCATGTTAAGAACATTTCAAAATGATGAAAAAGGATCTTCAAGTCACATTTTGTTAGAATTTCAAACAAAGTTCAATAGCACAAAAAGTTATTTTGTTAAATTTTTTTGAGCTTCAACCATTGCTGTTTTGTTCCATTTGGCACATTTTTCTAAAACATTTGATCTTTGTACGACATTCCAATTTGGAGATTTAGCTAAGGAACAAGGCCGAATTAACGGGGGGGGGGGGGGGGGCAAAAGGGGCAATTTCCCCGGGCCCCCCGGCTCAGAGGGGCCCCCTGAGGGAAAAAAGTTTTAACATTACTTTAATCATACGACTCCAATTTCTTCAAATCTATGAAAAGAATTCAAGACTAGATATTCGGAATGAAAACTTGGAATAAACCAACTAAAGAGGCCCCAGTGAAATAATATCTTGAATAGTTTTTTCTTACATAAAAGGTCCTCTATTGTAAGTAGAAAAGGAGTTTCAACCCAAAATCTGACCAAAAATAATGTTTACTGAAATTTATCAACATAAATGAGGAAGAATATGAGGCAAACATCTCAAACTTAAATTTTTTTTTTCCATCCGAACATGTCTGTCAGGATATTCTGTACAGAAAAGTTAAAATAAAGAAAAACATCTCCACATTTTCATTACATATAAACGTTTTGCACAATAAAATTGTTTAATATTACGTTAACTTCCCAAGAAACGATTACTGCACTAAAATAGCAGCAACTTTCGTCAAAACTGGCTCTCAGTGCTAAAAAATAACAGAGAAGCTTTACGATAATCATTTCAGAATTTTACGCGGGCAGTATCCGGG
>NC_073692.1:4342569-4532003 GCF_029784155.1 Uranotaenia lowii | reverse complement strand
GAAAATACTTTAAACCTAGCACCCTACTTCGTAAAGTACTGAACGATCCATGAATGTTAATTGTGTCACGGTAGAAGGGAGCAATGTTAATGAAATTTCAATTATATCCGATATATTGATATATTGGAAATGTGTCGCTGCCGAACTTTCCGTTTAGCTTGCCCAATTTTACTGCTCTGGCTGGCAAATAACAGTATACCTTCCTTCTTCTTCCCCCTTCATTTACATTTCTCTCGATCGTTTGCCAAATAAGAACTCGTAAAGCACGACACGGTACTAAAGCTACAAATTTCCTACAGTCGGTAGGTGGTGCAGCAGCTTTTGGGTCTCGGTCTCATCCAATCTCCTACCGAGCGCTAGTCATGGGATAATACCGACAAAAAATGCCATCAATTTGATATCAACAAACAGTCTCGCATGAATGCTGCCAGCACTCTGGTATGAGAATTAATATCAATTCAAAATTGATACACATAAATTCTAAATTAAATTTCCACAACTGGGAAATAAATTAATCAAATAGATTTTCATCCCAAATCGATTTTCTGGGCTCTTTCCCAAAGCGAAGAATTCTTTTATTTGTATTTCCACAGCTTCTTCTCCAGCTCCGGACTCCAATCTTTCACCCAGCATCGAGAAAAACTCCAGTATCTGTTTCTTTGCTTTAGAAATAATGCTTTTCTTCCCATTCTAGCACCCATCAGAACGCTATCAACCGTGGTAGGAACTCATGTTTCAGTATTTTCTCCACGTGCACATTTTACACCAAATAAAAAAAACAGAAAACGCGAGACGAGTATTGAAATTCATAACATCGCTAAAGATTATAAGCATCGAATAAGATTTTGTAGAGGGGATCGCGCGTTTCGCAAGTCCACTGTACCAAGGTAGATAAATTTGAAAGAAGAAAGCAAACGCGGAAGTGATCACAAAAGCCTCGTCAAACCATTTGCGTTTGATGCGCTCGAGGTGGGCATTTCCTCACAGTTTTTCCTTGAATGGCGAAAGCCCGAGGTGGAGAGCGTAAGATTTTAATTTAATGCCATTTCGCCTAACGTTGTTGGGCGGTGGAGGAGAAGATAAACAATGTGACAACGAGTCCTACTGTTTGGACAAAAAATGACTGCCTATACAATAGACTGAGTCGATTTGGGGTCATTTTTGAATTTCACAAACCCTGGGGTCTAAAAAGCTTCGTTTTGGTCCAAAACTCATCCATGATTTTTTGCAGAATTTTTAAGTAACTTTTTCATGAGTAAATTTGAACTCTTAGGTTTGTATGGAAAAATTGAATATTTTGTACTGAAAAATCAACTTCATTTTTGTTTCTTCTGTGGAACCGAGCCAGCTGACAGTTTTTGTGCCAATTTATAAAATTACCAAAAGAAATTTTCTGACATCCCTGCAGGGTGCCTAGCAAGGTTTTACATGGCTACTTTTCATGCAATACTTCGCGAGGCTCCAGCAGTGATGTCTATTGAATTTATTGTTTATCAATGTGAAAAGACATACCTTACATACCTTAAACAGTTTATATCTTTTTTACCTAATTAGATACGAAGTTGCGGTCTTCGACAAAGTTGTTCAGCGGAAAATTTCCTTTGGGAATTTCATAAATTGGCACAAAAACTGTCAGCTGGCTCGGTTTCACAGAAGAAACAAAAATGATGTTGATTTTTCAGTACAAAATTTCAATTTTCCCATACAAACCTTTAAGTTCAAATTTACTCATGTTAACGTTACTTAAAAATTCTGCAAAAAATCATGGATGAGTTTTGGACCAAGACGAAGGTTTTTAGACCCCAGGGTTTGAGAAATTCAAAAATGACCCCAAATCGACTCAGTCTACTATACAACATGTTTTTTTTAAATTGCCTTTCACAAATCAAATTTATAGAAATAAATATTCGTTTCATTCTGGTAAGCTTTTCAAGCATTTTCTTAGTAACTTAAACACAGATTAAAACAAGGAAGAATTATTAAAAATAAAAACAACATAAGACGAAATTATCATTAAAATACTCTGATTTGGATGTTCTTTTACTTACCAGTGTAGTTGTGCTTTTCAAAATTTTTTTATGCACATTTTTTTTTAAATAAATTTTATTTCCAAAGGTTTTTTGGTATTGAGCTGCTGTTTCGATTCTTTTGGTAACTTGTTTTTCATTCAAAAATTCTACATAAATCCTCTTAGGTACCATTCACAAGAGCCGGGAAGGGTTTTGATTTTTAAAGAAACTATTTTAAATTGATTTTCTTTCTATCGATGACTTAATCGTTGAATATTGTGGCAGTTCATCGGCTATTGAAATCCGAAAAATATGTTGTTTCTTTAAGTTTTTCACGGACGCCGTGCATGAACACGAGCTATCAGCCATCATTAAAAGCATGCAAGAGTTTCTCTTTATTCTTTCCTTCCATTATATTATTCCAAAACTACAAGAAAAACACGGTGCCTCTGGGAGAAAATTTTATATCATACTTTTATTTGAGCTTAAATAAGAAAAAAAATGAACATTTTTTAACCTTTTTAATATTTTAATCAAAGGCAAAATCATACGAATTACTGTTAAAACACTTGTCTTACCTTTAGCGTTATTTCAACTCCACATATGTCAGTAATATGATCTTATAGGAAAATTTTCTGTCTACAATAAATTGAAAAGAAAGAGTTGTTATGTTGCAATCAGAGTGCTTAATATTTTAATTTGAAAATTTAATAAAACTTTCAACGCTGATTGTATCAAGTCCAGAAATAGCATCCTGACTGCTCAGTTATGGATTGTAGATTGTTTGAATGTTCGGGATGGTTTATATACTTAAAAATCAATCATTTGTATAAATTTGATCAGAATTTTCTGAATTTAAGAGAACTTACGGGAACTTATTGTAAGTAAATGTCTTCTGTTTTCTAGTAAACTAAGTAATTCATATTTCGAGCAAAGTTAATATAACAAAGAAACTTAGTTAAATTAAATGTGTGTTAACTGAAATTCGACTATATTTTTTACATACAGGAATGCCTCTAAGAACGCTCATTAATGCGATGAAACATGCAGTAAGGGTTGAACAAGTTTTGGTTTTATATATGACACTTTACAAAGAAAATTATGAACAACATAGATATTTTGTTGTTTTCCATCACCTTTGTCTGGGTCCCCTCACATTGCTCGATATTAGGCAATGAGAGGGCAGATTCTCTTGCAAAGATTCCCTTGGAAGGCAACATTTACCAGCGTGAAATCGTCTTCAACGAATTCTACTTCTTGGCTCGGAAAAACTCTATTGTCAACTGGCAGCGCAGATGGGACGAGGATGAGATGGGTCGGTGGCTCCACTCAATTATCCCAAGCGTAAGCCTTAAGCCCTGGTTTAATAGATTTGACCTGAGTCGAGATTTTATTCGTATATTTTCCCGTCTCATATCCAATCATTGTTCCTTGATCGCGGTACTCTATCGGATAAATATTGCTGGCAGCAATTTATGTGGCTGTGGCCAAGGTTACCACGACATCGAACATATCGTCTGGTCATGTGAGGCCCACCTGGCCGCTAGAGCGAATTTAATAGTCTCCCTTAGGGCCCGAGGAAAACCACCCTGCACCCCAGTAAGAGATGTACTAGCTGCGATAGACATTGATTACATGTTCGAAATATACCTAAAAGCTATTGATCTTCGTCTATAATTCTTTTCATCTTCATATTTCCCTATCTATTTTCTGTTCTCTTCTAAAAGTGAAAAAAAATTGATAAAGTGATGTAGACCTAAGAAAACAATTGTAAACATACAAAACGAGTTTGGCTCCTTAAAGCCTCAAGGTATGAGCCGTTTCAAATAAAAAAAATATAAAAGAAAAAGATATTTTGTTTTAAAATTTAGGTGGTTATTCAAAATTTAGGCCTTAATGAAAGCAGGCAATCAAGTTTCTTTCGAAGTTTCGTTCTAACGAGTGTTAAATAAAAAATGAGAATGTTTTCAATACCTTTCAGTAACTCAAATAAAGAGCGTAAAATTTTCTTTCTCCAAGAAAATTGCTCTTTGGGCTCCCTAGAGACAGTAGGCGTGTTTGGGTTTGCTAGTTGGAATTTAACTAGTCAAAGCAAAGATGGCGTCGAAACAGCACGTGCTCCGCGAACGTATTGTAGCGGGTGTTAAAAAAAAATGAGAATTTTTTCAATCACATATAAAAAAAATTGTTATTTCTTTTCATCGATTTCAGTATTTTTTATTAATAACATAATGTATTTTCTTCAACAAAAAATGACAGTGAATGTTTAGGGCAAGTTTGTTGGGTTACGATCTTTCGGCACGAACGGTATCTATTTCTCCTCAAGGTACGCCAGCCAGCCAGAACGAATGACGTCCCGCAGTATTTTTTGGTCATCCACCGATACTGTGATTTAACCGATCTTCTTGCAGACGATTCCTTCCATCTTGAGGGTACGATGGATCAATACGTGGGAGCAGCCATATTTCCGACCGGCGTCACGCAGGCTGGTTGCATCCTTGTTGTCAAACAGCTTCTTTAACGATGTCTTTCTCTGCTTCGTCATTATCGTCAGCGGACGACCACTTCCGACCTTCCGCTCTACGTTCAGGGAACCCAGGATACGATATACCGTTCTGACAGATACATTTTCTTCCTTAAAATGTGCCACCGTGAACTTTTTTCCTTGCTGGAAATGCGTTTCGTAGAACCGTACAATACGTTCGCGGAGCACGTGCTGTTTCGACGCCATCTTTGCTTTGACTAAATTCAAACTAGCAAAACCAAACACGCCTACTGTTTCTAGGGAGCCCAAAGAGCAATTTTCTTGGAGAAAGAAAATTTTACGCTCATTATTTGAGTTACTGAAAGGTATTGAACACATTCTCGTTTTTTATTTAACACCCGTTATTAAATTTTTTTGCATTTTTTTCAAGAAAAGTTTTGATGAGACTCTTCAAATGGTATAATAATCACTTTGTTTGCCACATTACAATCTTTCTCTCAATTTATATCACTTTGATGTCTTCGACAAAGTTATAGCCTGGAAATTTTGGGCTCAAATGAAAAAGGGAAAGTTTAAGGTTTCTTACGGAGAAAAAATAGGCGAGACTTATTTTCAAAAAAATTAAATTGGTCTACCAGAGACACCGTGAAAATGTTGCTAAAGTTTTGAAAGTAGCCTTGAAAGAGGATACCTTGAACAAATTTAAAATAAATAGGGTAGAATGAGGATACCTGATTCCTCATCTATATCTCGAAACTGAAATGTCTTACATAGATCAAATATTGTAGAAAAAAATCCAAAATAGAACAAAACAACAAACATGTTATCTAAAAAAAAAAAATATATTATTTATTGAGTTATTACACTTTTGAAAAAATCTATCCGAATGAGACAAAAACAACTTTTTTTATCACTTTCAAATGATCCCCAAACGAATAAATGATAATAAAAATATTTATTCCAATACGTCACTCGTTAGAGTATATTATGAACTTTCAAATGCCATATTTTCTTAGCAATAGTAAACTCTCAATTTTTTTAAGAATTTTTTTTTTCAAAATGTATGTTTTGAGTTCACTTGATCCCTCGAGTTCAATAAGATATATTTTTCTTCTGATTGCGTAGCACAAAATTTTTTTTTTCCAATGACTTAAATTCATCCAATAATTTCCTGATAGAAGGGGCTCAAAAAGTGCTTTAATCTGAAAAGTAGAAAATTGCGCCTTTAAGTATGCAAAGAATATAGAGTGGTAGACAAATTTATATTTTGTCTGACACTCATAATCGGTGAAATGAAAACTAATATGGCCAAAAAAATTATTGGAACGTTTGTCTTTAGATTTTGCATGATTTTTGGCAAAAATAAGGACACCCTGATCAAAGGTTTAATTTTCCTTTAATAAAGGATCACTAAAACGCCTCTAGTTCATCTACGAGTTTATGTATTCAAGTAGCACAGATTAAGCCAATTGTCTTTTTTGAGTTTTACTATTTTTTCATGAAGACTTTTCCATGGCATCCAATTTTGAAAACTGTTTTCTTGTAACATAAAAATGCTGCGATTAATAAATTCGTGTGTTTTAAAAGAGCTCTGAAAGTTTTGCTAAAATTTAAATAAAACACTTTCTAAAGAGGGTTGTAAAAAGTGGCTTAAGTATCACTAAAGCTTCAAAATTTCAAAAGAACCGCAAATCAGAATCCATAGACTAACAATTGCAATTGAATCCAGTGCGATTGGAGTTTATTCCTGAAGAAATAGTCCTCAGAAAAAGCTTTATTGTTTTGATGCTATTTCGTATATATTTCACCAGAAATCTGAAGTTGCAGGAAGTTTGATGCTATGATATATTGAAAATGAAAATATTTTTAAAATAATTTCAATGGAATCTTCACCAATCACCAAATGCTTGGGAGAGTAAGTGATAACACGAGAAAAAAAACACGGAAAAGAATGTAATGTTTTAATTCCAATCTTCTAGTTCGTTTTCCTTCCTTGAATTCTAGAACTTAAAGTAGGTAACATGATTAATGGAATGTTTTTTTTTTTTCTTGGGGAACCTTGCGATAAAAAAATTAAAGTTTTTGGACTTTTGTTTTCAGCTCATCTTAAATTTTTTTTAACATTTTGACCTCAGTTCTCCATCAAACGATCCCACTGTGTCTGAAGGACTCGAGTATTAAAATAAATTATTTCTTTCATTCTGTCAGCACGGACGACAGATTGCAAGACGTTTCGTCCGGACCAGCTAGTGTTTGCATATTTTATAAAGGTGACATTTATGATGTTTAATGTGTTGTGTCAAAATGTTGGTTTAACATTCCAAAGACTATTGAGATAGCATCTTGGCGTTTTTTCTCTCCCCCTGGAAGGGGCGTCCTTAAATATGCAAATAATATCCTCGTTCCGCCCAAGCGACATTCGAGATGACGACGACGGTCTGAGGACCAACACGATGCTTTCGCCCGACCGACCAACCGGTGTATTTCCCGGTGTCATACCTTTTGCGACAACTGCGGAATTTAAAATATTTCCAGGGATTTGGATTTCTCCCCCGCCCATTTCTGTTTTCATTTGCTTGGGAATAGATGTAAATTTTGCGAGATAAGAAAATTTTCCCCGTCATTGCAGATGAATATTTTTATCGTTGCGCCGTAAATTTCTTAACTTCGTACCCTTGTTGCCGTGAAGCACAACGACGCCCCTGCCTCAGTCCCGATTCAAAAGGATATTACTGGCATCAGAAAGAGAAAAAAAGGCCGGAACACTAGAAGACAATGTGACAATTTAACAATCGGCTGGCTACTGGATCACTGACTGTTGAGTTCTTACCCTCCGCCGAGGATTAAAATGCAAACGTTTAGCAAAATGCTTCCGGAGGACACAAAATCCTGCTGAAATCTGATAGCACCGTTGCCCTCACACAATCAACACCGTCCGTGTCACAATACGGATTTCTGACGCCTTACGATAGCGATATTGATAATGAAATGTGTTTTGTTTTGTTGTTCGGATTTTGTCCATAAATATTGTGTCTGACAATGATGCCAGACACGCGTGCTGATTTAGGCATCCGTTTGTCAAACCAAAAATGAGACTTGTGTCAAGGATTACATTTTTTTTCCTACATTTGACACAATACCGAATTCACTGAACATTACAATTTGGTGTCACAATTTCATCTTATGAGTCAAGGGAATGTTTTTTTTTTGCATCAGAAAACACTTTTCAATCATTCCAAGAATGCGTTTTGAAATGGAATCAAATTTTAGAAACTTAGAGGCCAAATCATGTTTGCATTAAACTAGCTCTACCACCAGTTTAATCCAACCTTGATTGATTGATCGGTTTATTAACTTACTCCTGGATGTGAGCGATGAGCTCCCACCACCTACCAATATGCTTCTGTCTAAAATCCGTAGGACTTGTGTGCAAAATTTGAAACGGGAAACATCAAACCCCAAAAAGATCAAACCAGATCAGTGGCACCCCTTGGAAGTTGTTGTGATTTGAACTGTACCGTGTATGTTGCTATTTCATTTCGTTAGATACGTCTTTGTTTCTTTCGTTTTTTGATGCTGCCATGCAATGAAGTTCAATCAATAATAGGTATATCCTCGGTCAAAATCATCGTCCTGTCGAATGTGATGCTGCCAAGAAGTTAACACAGCAGAAAGGGAACAGCAAAAAAAAACAAATCGACCAGCAGGATGTCAAATTAAAAAATCACGTTTCATAATACCTCCGTCGTCGTCGTCAGCAAATTGGAAGCGTTTGTCGGAATTACCATCAGACTATCAGCATGCCCTATAGCTAGCCCGTTTACTCGAGCACCCCGCTGATCAGTACTGTGTCAAATTAAAACTAATTTGTTGATTAATTTATAAAACAAATCCCTGTTTGTCCAGGAAGCTTTAATGAGAAAACGGGAATCCAGCAAAGGGATACAGGAAACAGGCGCAGCGTTTATTGAAAAAATGCAAATCGCAGTCAAATTGCGACATCATAGCTGATGGTCAAACAAAGTCAATTGACGGAAGAGTGGGTGAAAAGTCAGAAAGTCAATCTCACTCAACTGGCAACGGATGATGAAAACAGCACAAAAAAGAGTTTTGGCGCGAGAATCAAGATTCTGTTTCCGCCAGCATGCGCCTGGCTTGTCTGAAAACTGTTGTTACGAGACCGCTGCTGGCCGGCCGGCATTTGCCCTCAAGCGCCGCCGCGGCCTTTCCAGAAAGAAGTGTGGTCAGTTTTCGGTTAGATTTCAACAGTTGTTGTTGTTTAGAGAGTCTTACATCAGCAACAGAAGCAGTCTCGCGGCTTCTCGGGAATAATTTATTCAATGAAATTTATTTACTCATGGATTGATTAACAAGTCTCGAGAAGCTCTCTGTTTATTTACACTAACAGCAAGACGGCGTTTGGATGAGCGTCTTGTGAGGTAGAGATGATGAGGGTGCAGCAGACAGTACCGCAGCCTCTCCGCGACGGTGAAAGATGTCGACAGTCGATAAGAATACACCTAGTTATTTACAGTTGAATCGTGAAATAGAAATCTACTTTTATATCGATATTAATTAATGTAGTAAAAGAAGTTGTCAAAAATTGCAAACTGTTCAATATCAAGTTTAAATAGGTAAATCTTTTACATGCTTATAATGAAATCCTTCAAAAATCTTTTCCGATTTACAACAAAAGGTAAACCATTTCCGCTTATCAAACTGATCTTCGTTTGCAAACACATCATAATCCCGAAACGCCTTCCGTCGCCTGTCGCATCCTCATAATTTCACCGATTACGGATGTTTAACTTTCGCACCACCAAATGGAACGCACGCCGCCGCGCCGTACAAAATACACACAAAACACCCCTTTTTCCCAACTGCCAAAATATGTAATGATAATCGCTTGGCCCCTAAATGATCACACACACCCAGCTCAACCCAAACGGCAGCCGGTGACAACTCCCGGGGCCAAACAGATTTACATCCTTCTCATACAAGCGCACAAAAGATAACAGAAATTTATGATTAGAAAATTATTCACCCGCACGTGACCTTAATCGGAGATTGCATTACGCCCTTCTCATCGGCAGGACGTAAGTTTTTGCGTCCTAGCAATGCAATGCAAAAAGATTGTAGCAGCCCTGGGCGGAGATTTCATCCCGAATGCGAATCATTGTGTCCGATTAGGAATAATATTATGTTAAACTAAATGCTTACATATGCTTGTGTCACAGTCACGTGATTATCATATTTGCGCCATATAAAAATGAGTCTCATGCTGACAGCTTTTTTGTCTGGTGCACTTCCGATGATAGTAATAGTCGGAAATCGACTGGGAAATTTATCCAAAGGATCGCTGTCATTAGTTTGGGACTTATGATACATACCGGAAACTTGATTTGGGTCGAAGAATGTATCGTTCGAGTTGGTACGCTAGTGTTTTGACTGTTTCATCGTTTAGTTCAGATCTTTTAGGGAGAAAAATCCAAATGTTTGCCTTATAAAAATACATTTGGTAGTATAATTAGACCAAGTTCCTGCTGCTATTTAACTCATTTGATCATGATTAAAGTTATCATTAAACTATGATCATTGCATTGAAAAACCGTTCTTTGAATCAAAGCAATCGAAAGATTCCTTTTAATTCAACCACGGTAAATGAAAGGTTCAAATACCGGTACATATTCTTCTTTGAGCGTTTTCGATTGAAGAAGGTAGTAAGTTGCTATCGAAATACCGGTATATGAACCTTTAATTTACCGTGGTTGAATTAAAAGGAATCTTTCGATTGCTTTGATTCAGTTCAATCATTCAACCAAGTAGGCTCATAACACAACAGAATCGTTCTTTAAAATAATTTTTGAAAAGAATGTTGAGCTTGAGTTTGAGCTTGTTATCAACTGGCCAACCCTTCTGGCCAATGGCATAATGGTTGCACACCGTGATTGGTCCGAGATAATCATCATTGCACAATGAACCAATTGGAATATTGCTGGGAACAAGCAATACAATCTAGGGTGGTCTAACCGGTTTTACCGAAACCGGTAAAACCGGTAAAACCGTCCATTTTCCAATACCGGAAATACCGGATTTTGAGACGGTAAAAAACCGGTATTTTCGGTAAATTTTTCATTGATCTTTTGCATTGAAATAATATTGACACAGCTAAAGGTTTTTTTTTTTACCAAATATGTATGAGTGCAAATACTCAAATTTTGTTTAATCAGCTTCAAAATCTAAGCTCAATAAACCTGCAAGGTTTATGTGAGATTTGATTGTTGCTAAAACTTGTCGACGTAACTTTTTTTATAAAAGCTATAGTGGCGTTCAAAAGAGTATTGACAAGCTGACATCTTTCTCTTAGAAGATATTTTTTCATGAAACTTTACACATTTCAGATCAGCTATCGAACTAACGCTCCACAACGTTCAAGTCGCAGACTGTTCAAGTGTAAAACGACTGAAGAAAAGATACAGCTACAAGAAATTTTAGATTGCTTCACAATAATCACTGTATTTTTCATTGAAAAACTGGAATTTGGTCAAAAGATGAAAAATTATTTATCTATAAACAAGCCAAGTATATCAAAATTGTTTTAAGCGGTGTCGGGCTTCCACAAATTTAAAATTTAAAACAAAAAATGGTGAAAACTTATTAGAAACTCCCTACTTTGTTTTAAAATATTCAATTTTTCAACAGAGTCAGCAGTTAAACACATGTTCAAATGTTTGTAAGAAATTTATTTATCAAAATTTTCAAGGTAATTGATAGAATTCTGTTGTTATTATTTTTAACTCTGTTGAAGCATTTTCTTTTTCCAGACAAAGCAATAACAAAATTTATATAAATTTGCAAAAGTATTATTATAAAACACGTATGGATCAGATCAAAACAACTATATTTATTGCTGAATTTTCACTGGATTTTGAATAGTATTTTATTCCTTTTTATTCGTTTTAATGTTAGAATAGCAAACTGAATGCTATCACGACCTTAGTTGCGGGGAAAACATTCCTATTTTGGACAACATTAAATCTGAAATTATGTGAGTCAACCAGAAGCTTTGTCACAGAGATTTGTATTTTGCCTAATTTTAAATTTTTAATTTTTTTTGTATATCAAAATATATATTTTGTATATTATTTTCATGAAGGACGTTTTTAAACTTTTACTAATTCTGTAAAATCTGTTCTTAAATCTGAATACTGTATTACAGAGAACAGGACCAAAATTCGTTGAGAATTATATGAAACTTCTTTAATTTCTGCAATTTTTCAGCGAAATTATAATTATGAAATGAAGATGATAAATATTATGATTATCATGAGGATGATGATAGATTTATGACAAAGGGATAAATTAAATTGTTTCTTGACTTTATTTTTCCATATTTTTCAATCGAAAATGTTTCTTAATCTATTGCGTTATAAATTCTAAGCATTTTATGCCATTACCACTGCAATTAGACGAAATTTTTCATGAATTTGATATGCTTTAAAAAATACCGGTTTTACCGGTTTTATCGGTTTTATAAATTAGGAATACCGAAATACCGGATTTGAAAAAAACCGGTAAATCCGACCACCCTAATACAATCTCACTGTACAGTTTTGAGAATCTCACTTTTCAATATGAACCAATTACGACGCCGGCCAAGTCCATGTTGTCGATAAGAGGAAGGGAAGTGCAACTCATGTGATGATTTGTTTTGCAGAGACCGGCTGTTCGCCATACATCCACAAATCTCACGCTGAATGTTTGGGGATAAAGGTAATGTGGCATGAAATTCACCTTGGTAAGCGATGTGGCCACAGTAAAACCTGCTTCTGAAAGTTTCCTAATGAAATTCCTTCTACGCGTCACAATGCAATGCAAAGGTCCGCAGAAATAATTTGCTAATCAAAGTTTTGATATATTTTGGACTCATTATATTTGGAATATTTTAAATTCCTTTGAACTGGGTTTCCCTAGCTATACAAACTCCTCTATCGAGTTATGAACATTCATTATCAACTTTAAAATAAGGTTAATTTCTATGCTTGTTATATCAGAGAAGTTGTATCAATGGTTTTCAATCAAATTTCAAAGTTTTCAATCAAACTTATAGTAGTGATGAACTATGGACAAAATTACAATACTCTTAGTAAATATCAGTACGATGGCTTAAGGAATTTTCAAACTCCTGTACTTTTCTAATTTCAAGACTCAATAGGACTGGATTTGTCATGACATAATTTTACATCTATCTAGAACACAAAAACATCAACAAAGGTACAATGGAAGCGGTGAAATTCTATTTAAACACTTTTAATAAATGAATTGGTTCATCTGTATATCAAAAATTTCAAAATTTCTACTTCAAAAACATTTCGCATCGATCTAACCGAAAACGAAATTATTGGAGAGATTGGTAATTTAAAACTACAACGATCGAAAAAAACGAATCAACAGAAGCAATATCCTCCGATCACAGCTCCCTCGTTCCCCCCTTTGAAAGGGACACCACGAACGTATCCGTCTCCGAACATTAAACGTCGCCGTGGCAATGATGGACATTCGCTTGTTGGTTCCACTATGACCGGGACTAAGTCTGTCGATCTTAGCGATCTGTCAGTCTCGTTCATTGTACCTCCTCCCGCAACACCAAAGTTCTGGTTGTACCTAGCTGGTCTCCAGCCGCAGATTTCGGACGATGATGTTAACAAAATAATATCCCGCTGCTTGAATCCTTCTACACCGGTTGAAATGAAACGACTGCTACCGAAAGGAGTTGATGGGTCCACTCGTAAATATGTGTCCTTCAAAATTGGATTGGATCCTATGTACAAAGATGCTGCATTGAACCCCATGACGTGGCCTACTGGGTTACTCTTTCGGGAATTCGTTGATCAGCCAAAAAACTACAACCGACAGCCTTTGACTCCTGCCCCAACGGTTCAACGTTTTCAACCTATGGAAGCTACTACCCCGACCGTATTTGGCCCTGGTCGATCCACAACCGCTCCACCGCACCTGATGTAGGCTCTGCCAGCATCTCTGAGAATGATGGGATCCACTCGGCTCCCATTTTAGCCAACGACGAAGACGAGATCTCAAACCTCAGCAGATTGTTTTGCGACGATTCTCCAAATATTGGAGGAAAAGCCAGCGATGCTTGGGTTTCATCACTGGGACGCAACGAACTTGGCACTTGGGAGGCCTCAAAGCCCCTCGACTCAGTCGCGCAGTTTCCAGCCAGCGTCTTAAGCCGTCCTAGCCCTGAGTTCGATAGTGGCAATGAGGTCTTCCAGCCTACTTTTCCAGGCAAGTACTCATATTCTTCTGGAACACTTTCCCTGTGTGATGAAATCTCAACCAATCCCGGATTCTACAATGGCCAGCAACACTCTTGGGTTTCTACATGGGCTTCAACACCAGGACGCATCGATTTGAGCTCTTTGGAGACCCCGGAGCCCTTCGACTCAGTCGCGCTGTTTCCAGCCAGCGTCATCAGTCGTCCTGGCCCTGAGTTCGTTGGAGGCGAGGGGGTTCTCCAGATCACTTTTCCAGGCAAGTACCCCATTACGACCAAACCATCCTGCTTGCGTTCCCAGTTTCCGCTTTACCACAGATCCATCTCACAAAATCATCCGCACGACGCTCCAGCTGCTATCTCTACCGGGTTTCCAGCTCCGGGGCGCAACGAATCAGGAATTACGGAGACCCCGGAGCCCTTCGACTCAGTCGCGCTGTTTCCTGCCTGCGTCATCAGTCGTCCCGGCCCTGAGTTCGTCTGTGGCGAAGGGGTTCTCCAGCCTGCACTTTCAGGCAAGTATGCTGTCATTGACCGTTCTTCTCCGCGTGATAGATTCTGTTTTTCCAGTAATCGTCGTTCCCGTCTTGCACCCGAATCGTCTGACTCCATCAGTTGCTTCTATCAGAATGTCGGTGGTGTAAATTCGTGTGTTGTCGATTACCTACTTGCTACATCGTGCTCCAGCTATGACATCATCGCCTTCACTGAAACATGGCTGAACGACCGCACGCTTTCCAGTCAGATTATCAGTCCGGACTATGCAGTCTTCCGATGCGACCGTAGTCCATTAAACAGCAAAAAGTCATTCGGAGGTGGAGTGTTCTGGAAGTATGTCAAAAGCCAGCGAAAAGAATCCGAACTTCCGTCCCACATGTACCTGGACGGCGATATTGCTAGCACTGACCCCGGAATCTGTAATCTGTTCGCTGAAAAATTTTCGAGCATTTTTACAAGCGGGTCCATTTCTGCAGAACAACTGACCAGGGCTGTGAGTAATGTCTCATCTCTAGGCTCTTCAATAAATGGTATTCTTGTCGACGATGCAGCTATCTTAAAAGCAACCGTCAAACTCAAAAACTCTACTTCTAAGGGCCCGGATGGAATCCCAGCTACTTTTTTGAAACGGTTTATGCCTCATCTGCTAACACCTATCAGGCATATCTTTCAAGCATCACTGGACGGCGCTATCTTCCCCGCTTTGTGTAAAGAAGCATATATGTTTCCTGTTTACAAAAAAGGAGATAAGAAAGATATTAACAATTACCGTGGTATCTCAGCTCTGTGTGCTATTGCAAAACTGTTTGAGCTGGTTGTGTTGGACCCCATTTTTTCATTCTGCAAGCACCACTTTTCAAACCATCAGCACGGTTTCATGCCTAAACGATCAACTACCACAAATTTACTGACGTTCACATCTTTCGTACAAGAAAGCTTTGCCATGAAGACCAAAACCGATGCTATTTATAGAGATTTGTCTGCTGCATTTAATAAAGTGAACCACGAGATTGCTCTCGCAAAGCTAGGTCTCTTGGGCTTCTGTGGATCTTTACTGGAGTGGTTTCGGAGTTACTTAACGGGACGAAAATTGTCCGTTCATACTGGAGAATCCTTCTCGAGACAGTTTCTCGGCTCTTCCGGAGTGCCACAAGGAAGCCATTTAGGACCGATAATTTTCGTCATCTATTTTAATGATGTTCTCTCGCTTCTCGATGGTCCAAAACTAGCTTATGCCGATGATCTGAAACTATATCACACCATCAATGGTAAAGACGACATCGATTTCCTGCAACGGCAGTTCAACATTTTTGCTGACTGGTGCGACAACAACTGCCTGCCGCTGAATCGCAGTAAATGCTCGATCATAACTTTTTCTCGCAAGCGACACCCTCTTTATGCTGAGTACATTCTCGGGGATGAAATAATCTCCCGGGTTGACCAAATCAATGATCTGGGTATTATTCTCGATCAACGGCTTGAGTTTAAGACTCACACGAACTACGTGGTAGACAAAGCCTCCAGAAATCTTGGTTTCTTGTTTCGCGTGGCTAGAGAATTTAAAGATGTGTACTGCTTAAAAAGCTTATATTGTAGCATAGTTCGCTCAGTTCTTGAGTATGCTTCTGCTATCTGGTGCCCTTTCTACCAAAATGGAGTTGAACGAATCGAGGCTATACAGCGGCGCTTCTTGAGATATGCCCTTCGACACCTGAACTGGCAAGATCCTTCTCGTTTGCCCAGTTATGAGAATCGTTGCCAGCTGATAGACTTAGACACGCTTCAAGTCCGAAGAAACGCCACACGTGCTTTGGTTGTTGCGGATCTTCTCACATCGAGGATTGACTGTCCCGTGCTGCTGGAAGCTATCCCTCTCAACGTGCGACCGCGAGGATTAAGAAACCAGAATCTGCAACTCTACGTTCCTGTTCAGCTGAATAACTATGGGGCTAACAGCGCTCTTATAGGCATCCTAAAAACCTTCAACCGTTTTTCGGAGTACTTTGACTTTGGCGTTCCCAGAAATGTTTTCCGTAGAAACATATTGAACAAATGAAGAGAATTGTAGATTTACGTTAATTTTTATATTTAACCTATAATTAAGATATCATTAGGATCTAAATTTGATCCGTTGATTTTTATACAATAAACAACAATAAACGATTTACAGGAGTTTTAAAGAACTAAAGATTTATAGTATTGAATTCAGGGCCAATGACCAAGAAAAAAGGGAAACGTTCATACAAATCGTCCACTGGTTTTTGCATTATTTTCGTGAAAATTTAACAGATTGAAACATATCATTGCTCCTTAAAATTGAAAAATATGAATTCGTGTATGTTCCCTTATCTCGGCCAGAAAAACTTTTTGTTGTTTTTAAGACTAATAATGACGAAAAAGGCCAAACAAGTAACAAAACCAAATGATAAGTCATTAACGAAATTATATTTAAAATCATAAATAAACAAGAACGGGCTTACTAAAGACTAATGAAACGGAAGTTGGATCATCAGTTGAAGATCTGCATCACCTTTCTGGGAAACTTAAGACCGCTTCAGAGGGCTTGAACTCGAATCTAAGGGGTAAATTTCTTTTCGAGAGGCCTGACTCCAAAAGTGGTCGTCACTGCAGGGGCACCATTTTTCAAACACCAACCATCAACAAATTTTTCGCTGACAGAGAATTAATCACATTCATTAATTGATAATTTGTCTCGAAAATCCAAACTTCCTCTCAAAAAAAAGACAGAAAAACGACAAAACTGTACACAGAAAAAACAAACGCGACCGCAATCGACCAAGGCCTACTCAGATTCAATTTCTGGAAAGAATGTAACAGAACTATCGAATATCAGAGGGATTTTTCGAAATTCCGGCTTATCAGGTATGTTCGGAAAATTTTATTTGTAAGAAATGTTACCGTGGCAATTGAGGAAGGATAAAAGTTGTGATTATTCTCCGGAGTAAGCAACCATATTGTAAATTTTTTCAAAGGTTCATTCAAATCCCAATACAGCTTAAAAACATAGCAGAGCTAATCTACTTTAAAAGTTGCTTTCCTGGTGAATATTAAATAGAAAACGTTTCGCTTGATGTCAAACTTTAGAGCAGCATCTTTTATGCCGATTTTGAAATCTGATGGGCTATTCATCTCGGAAAAATTCCTCGATATTTTTACGGTCGCCATGTAAGCAGATACGTGGTTTTTAGAACGATCGCTTTTAAAGTTATTTGTTCTCGTGAAGGAAAGTGGGGGCCACATGAATGCATAAATGTTTCACATTTTTAATCGCCGTTATAATTGTTGAGTATAATAATATAAAGGCATTGCAGCAAGATGTATTTTAAGGTAGAAATTAAAGACTTCGTGAAATATATATGGATGGGCTTTCAGGGTGCCTCCATTATCAATTGAATGATGTTACGTTGAAGATTTTCTAAAATCATTAGAAGTCTCATAACTTATCCTCTCAATGAACTTTAAAAATGAAACCTTAATTTATTTTAAACTGTAATCAGCCATTTATGTCAAAATATTTTTTTTAATGGAAAAAACATTTTTTTTAATTTTCTGAAAAAAATTATGCTTTAAAAAACACATACACCTATCCTGAGTTCGAGTTATTTAGCTATCAATACTTGAAACAGTCCAGCCAAAGCACCAAGAAGTGGGCTTCCTCGGAACATCGTCCGTCATTCTACCTCCCCAGCAAGACTGGAATAAATCAAAACAAGTGCCCCTTCAATCAAAAGGATCGACCCAATAGCACGATAGATGCTTATCGTGCCGATTCATGTTTTTCCCTCGTACGAATATCGAGTTTCAGCCAAATAAAACTCGCTAACGTCTTTCAATCATCGCACGTCTTCGATTGGAACGGAGATTCCGGCAAACGATCACGCTTAATTGCGTCGTCTTTGTTTGATTTCCGAGACATAATCAAATAAAAATTAAAATAAAAATTATTTTTAACGATTTTCTGAATTTTATTTATTGTTTTTCGGCTTAAAAACAAAACGATGGTGCCAGTAGATCGTGCACCTGATGAAACCCCAGAAAAATCACACGCCGGGCGATTGAGCCTGGGTTTGATTGAAGGAACAGAGGTATACAAAGATTGAATAAAAACGTCCACTGAATGTCAGCTCGTTGGTATCATTATTGATTTCAATATATCATAACGTGTTCGGACTATTTTTTTTTTACTTCATCTCCATTAGGTTACTTCTTCCCGAGGATGGAACCTGTGTGGTACTCAAACTCAACACATCTCGCTCAGCTCGTTCAAGGAAATCATAAATGTACTCTTCATCCTTATGTACACACATAAAAACAACAGGCAGTTTGTGCCCGTGTGTGTGTAGTTGTTCTTCTATGGGAAGGAGCCCAAAACGTTCAAGTTGAGCTCGAAATAAAAAATAACAATAAAAATAAATCAAATAAAACACACATTTTCGGTATCATTTAGCTTCGGAGCACCTCCATGATTTGTTACGGCTTCCATTCCATTATGGGAAGACCAGAATCCGGACCAACAAGTGGCAGATGGGCAAGTCAGTAAGGTTAAAACAAAAAATAAACCATATATTGTACATACCTTCAAAATGTTTGTTATGAGAAATCCGCGTACACTGCATGTAAAAATTTATTTCCTCTTGATTCCTGCTGATGGCGGCCGTTTTATCATCCATAATTGAAACCAACTCGGATTTGAGCCTCTTAAACGCACTTGTACCAATGATGGCCGCAGCATCATCGCATCCCGCAAGTGAGTGATATTCTATCATTAAATTCTCGCTCACTTCTGTTTCCATTCCATTCCAGCCTCCGCCTCTGCTGCTGGGGTAGTCAGTCGACGAGTCGTGGAGCAGACGGCAAAAGCACAAAGAAAAAAGCAAAACATCCGCGTATGGAGTATCATTTTTCAGAGTTACATACGCTCACGAATATTATTTCTCGTTCTCATGTGTATATTTTTCCCTCAGGTAATTATCGAAAAATTCGTTGCAACAGTTGGGTACCACCATCGTTATTACCCGAACACGGCCAGTCAGTACCTTACTCATTTTATTCTTATTAGCGGGGAGGCCGGGTCTCATCATCCATCGCCTGAACAGCAGAGGAACACAGCAGCAAACATCTCTCCAGACCATCCTATGTAAAAAATTAACATTCAGAACCTGAGTCTAATGAAGCCAGACCCAGTACCTTCGGATAATATTGTTTTTAATTCACCGACATTATAATTTTATTATTCAATTTTGATATTTTTCTTCGGACCACATTTTACAACACAAGAAAAGTATAAACGAAGATCATGGACTAATAAAAGTGAGCGAGCGAACGAAAAAAAAATAAGGCCAGACCATTTGAGTCTCTCGGCTAGGGAGCAGGAAGTTTATTAATCTGTTGTAACATTGGGTTGGATTCATGGGAAGCTGGACATGGACTTCAGCGTACTGGGTCTTAAACAGTCTAAACGAGACTCATAAGGATGGTTGGGAACATTGTTACAAGTAGTTTTGGTATGTTGGGATGATCATACCCATTCGTATGAAAAATCATAACTTCTGGTTTGAGTCATTTTGCTACGTTTTTGTGCTATTAGTGACAACTTTAGTGAAGTAAATCAAAGTGTCCGGTCATAAACAACACTTTTGGTAATGAGTGGAAACTAACATAAAACTATTTCTCATACCAAATGAATATGTTGATTTTTTTTGTTTCTAATAAAATTTAGTGATCATAATATTGATTCTCTTCAAATCAGTAGAGGAACCAAAAGGGTTAGTTGCCCTACTTTGGACCCTTTCAAGTGGTGATTTATATAAACGTATATTTTTCTCATACATGGACGGATGTTATGTGGTTTTTAGAAAACCCATTCATAGTTAATGGTCTCATCTGCAAGTTTCAACGAGAATTTTCATCCTTGGTTTTGCCGTTTTTGATAGATTCACAAAGATATGAATGATACAGATTTCCTATTTTGAACCTATTGTTCCTATTTTGGTACTGGGCTTGTACCCTTTATCGGATCTTGATTTAAAATGCCAGTAAAAAGTTAGATTTCTCGAAAAAACATCAAAAACCTTATCAAACATTTTATTTCAATTAAAAATTAACATAATCTTATGTTAGGTATTTTTAAAGATTATAATAAAAACTTTAATTTCTCTTATGAATATCTCAAACTTTCTCCTCATTAACACATTTCTTAGCAGCATAATAGCAAGAAGGTTTTTGGTGTTTACTTGTAGCTTATTTACCTAAAACTTACAGAAAATGTTGGAAACGCTCAATACAGGATTCTATTAAGGCTCTTACGAAAATTTGAACCTTAATAGATTTGTTAACTTGAATTGAAATGCAGTCTTCGGATAAAATATTTGTCAAAGTTTAGGCTTTTAAGAAAACCCGTTTTAATCGGCCAAAGGGGACCAAAGTTGTTTATGAAAAACTGGATTTTCATGTTTCTCCCGGAAAAAATGTCTCAAAATCCCATACATACTTTAGGCTCATTGAGCGACCCCTTCCCGTGATCCGATCTGGCCCAAATTTGGTATGAGACCTTGTACTAGGCCTAGGATCAATTTAAGCCTGCAGCGCATAACTTTTTCAAATGTCGGTTCATTTGGGGTACTCTAGTGTACAATGATGTGTGGTTCAATAAGAGAATAAAAGTGTTTTTGTTAAATACTAGGTAAACTTCGTTTTACCTTTTACTTAATAAATCATTAGAATCGTTTAATATCATCTACACATCTTTAACTAATTCATGCTCGTGTTTTAGTTTTCATGAAAATCGTCTTAAAGTTGTTCTATGTGTGTCCAATTTAAAAATGAATTTGTATGGAAGCCTCCCATTCATAAAAAGAGAGATTCTCAAGGCTATCATACAAACCATCACTGACCCGAATAACACTCGGATACCAAATTTCACTTCATTCCGACCGTCCGTTTATACGTGATGGTATTACAAAGAAAACGCCTCCATTTTTATATAAGGTACACCGGGGTAAGTTTGGACGCGGGGTAAGTGTGGACGATGGCTATTAAAACAATACTGTGCACAATGTTTTCAAACTTTTGATGTAGAATGTTCAATTTACTTGTAATCTATGCAATAACTGTGAAAAAGATACGATTCAAACAATAACGGATGTTAACAGCGAATTTTCTATTTTCAACTACGATGTCGAGTTGATGTGCTTTTTTTTTTCAATTGCAAATTTCTCCTAAACTAGCTGGCTCTCGATGAAAAACTCTACATTGAAACAATCCTTAAATTCCAAACAACCAGTTGGGAAAAGAAACGGCGGTTAAAAATTTAGAAAAAAGAGTTTATTTACAAAAAATTAAAATTTTGTCTCCAACCCCTACCTGGGGTAAGTATGGACGGCTTTAAAAAGACTTGATGTTTACACATTTTTTCAATTTTCTGTCCTCCATCCTTCATGAGTTGTATTATTTAGCTATATTTAGCATTCGGATCATGAAAATTTGGGTAAAGTACTTGTTTGTTCTGTGTTTTAGATAAAATCGGATCTCGTGTGTTGTAACATAAATTACACACAATAATTTAGTATCATGAACTTTTTTCAAAATTTTGCGGTTCGAGCAATAAAGTAACGTATTCAACCAAGAAAACACAATTTTTTTTGAAAATTTCCTGAGAAATCAAACGGAACATCTACCGTCCACACTTACCCCATTAAGCGGGGTAAGTGAAGACACCAGCACTGCCGCTCATAGCAAGTCCGTCCCATTTGCGTTTTTGTTGAAGTGAGAAAAATGGCATTGAAAAATCGTAAAAAGTCCAACGCTAATTCGGCACTTGTATACGTTTTTTATCAAAATAATCAACAGAATCTGTCACTGCTACGGCCAATGAAAGATTTTCGCTTTATAAGGATTATTTTTTTTGTTTTGATTCTGTTGAAAATCATTTGCTGGGCCCTTATGGCTGTGGGACCGACTTGCGATGATTTATGCCATATGAGACCGACTTGCGATCATTTGTTCAATGGGACAAAATTTCTTGAGGTTTTTTTCGATGTTCATCAGAACAAAGTACTAAAAAAAAGTTTTCTCTTGAAACTACAGATGAAACTAAAGTGTTTCCAGCGATAAACTGAAAAATGATGAAAACGCAAATGGGACGGACTTGCTATGAGCGGCAGAGCAGTCCATAACAATTTACGTGATAACTTTTTTCGCTTTGCTTCTATCGAGCTCATCTCTTCAGCTTTTGTAAATAACATGTTTTGCATCACATTGAACGTAATTTTATCAAAATTGCTCCAATGCTGATTTTTTAATGAATTTTTAAAGTTGAACTATACGAAAACCCGTCCACACTTACCCCGGTGTACCTTATAAGAGCTGGACAGATTTTATAAAAACTTAAATCAGTCAAAATGAAGGGCATTTTTCTGGAATAAAAACTGAAATTAACGTCACAAATCATAGCAGAATCGCTCGTATTCAATTTCGATTGGCATTACAACTTCTTTTTGTGCAACCTTCACTTAGAGCAATTTCACTGGTGTTGGGAGAAAGTGGTAGAAATTTTGACACTTTTAACACATTTTGAAAACTTCACCCTGAGAAAACATTTCAAGATCTGTGGCCTTCAAGAATTTTTACAACACGTGATTTATTCTCGCATGCTGTGATGCATAAATAGCAATATTTCTATCACATACGGCTGGAATAGAAACAGTGCTGTAAAAAATACAACGCCCAAAGATCTTGAAAACATTTTTGCTTAGTAAAATTTTCAAATGTGCTACAAGTGTCAAAATTTCTACCACTTCCCTCAACACCAGTGAACTTGCTCTTAAAAGTGAAGAATTCGGGGTTATTCAAATTTTACGTAACGCGTTTACGGAGGAAGAGATGTGAGAAATGTGCCATGATTTTTGGCAACTGACGCGTTTTATTTCCTCTGCGTCGTTCAAAAAAATCTTTTTTAAATGTAAATTTTTTTTAAATTGTTGAAACTATTGCAATATCTAATTGCTGGGAGTATTGTTAAAACTATTTAAATGTATAACTGCCGGAAGTATCACTTATCGTTAAGTGTGATAAAGTTCGAGTGTTTCAGTCTCATAAGGCGTAATAAATTTTTCGAGATTCCCTAATGAGGAAAACCGTGGGAAATCCGCGGAATCAAAAATTAAAAAAGTACAAACAAAATGTGCGTTAGCTGGCTTTCTAGATAAGTGTTATCGGTTAAAACAGTCAGTTTCTAAAGTGAAAATTAGTGCACGTGAAAGTGAAAATGAAAATTCTATAAAGTGATTCATGGTGGCATTATTGAATGTTTTTTTTTTGTTCACGCTTCATGTAATGTTATTTCTCCACGCATGTTTTTGGTTCCAAACGTTAAAAGTTTTCGGCTTGCTATGGTTTGTTTTCCTTAGTCGTTGCCTAATTGAATTTCTTGAAAATAAAAATTTCGATGTGGAATCGCTGACGAGTTAACTTCATAAATTTCTTGTGCTTGAGTGAGGTACATTTGTACTGGACATGAAATTTCAAAAAACTTTCCACACACATGCGGGTTTTTTATGGAGCAACGAAGAAAAAGTTTTTCGCTTTCATTCCCAACGCATAATTGAGACATGCAGTGCAAAAATAATATTTTTAACTCGTGCTGTAAGGCCTTTTTTTCTTGAACAAAATAGCTATTTTTTTCAAAATTAATCAAGACTTAGATTTAACAAAATTTCGTTCATGTAAACTGAATTTTGTTAAATCAGATCTATCTAACTGTAAATTAATTTTAAAAAATCCTAGATACATGAAAGATGCAAACATTATAGATAACATGGATGATGTAAAAATTTAAATACTTAAACAATTTGAAAGCTTATCATTGGTGAACAACTTTCTAGGTTAGTGAAATTTTATTAATAGGGTAAATTTTTGAAAAAAAAAAACCGTTCAAGTTCTAAACAGACCTTTGAAGGTTATATGTTCTACAAATGTTTTTGTTTCTTTTCTTTATTTACAAAAGTGAGTAAAGGCTCTTTATCTTTGGTCAATGACCAGAAATGATTGTAAGGAATACAAAACAACTCTTGCAACCCAAGTAGGTTAAAGCGATATTCATATTTTTTTTACATATTGGAAATTTACCTTAAAAGGACTTTATGTGGTACGCTCACCTAAAATATCGACATAAATTTGCTCCATCTCTTTCAAGGACTTGGTAGGCTGTGACTGAACGTGACGGTTGTATTTTTTTTAAAAGAAAATTTTCAAATCTTCAAATAGAGAAAATTTTATTAGTTTTAAAGTGTTCAACCGAAAAAAATTGATGTTTTCTGTTGAAAGTGTGGTGCAGATCTGAAAAATGAATTTTTCAAAAGTGATACAGTGCACGGGGCAAACGCTACACCACCCAGATTACCCAGGAATGCTACTGCTAAGATGAGGGTACCGCGACATTCTTCTTACGAATTCTTAGCCCGTGATCCTGAGCCTAATGAGAATAAATTCAAATTTGTTTAACCGAAAGTTTATTGCATTCAGAATATCAGAAAGCCTTTACTCGCATTGCAATGTGCCATCATTCTTCATATGTAAGGCCCGCGGTTGATGAAGGTCCACTAAACATGTATCGCAGCACCTGTTTCATAGAACGTCCATCGTGAACCCAGCTGTCTACAGATTGGTGAGTTCGATTTTTTTTAAATGATTAACCAATTGTATATTTTAATTCATCATCAATCCTATCTGCCAAATAAGATTTCCTTAAAACATGACCTTTCCCCTTCCTATCTGAACACAGCATCCTGGGTCGTATGAGTTCTCTGCACCTAAAAAGTTTCTTTAGCTGTTTCAAACTATCCTCACGATGATTACATTGACTTGACGCGGTGTGCATTGTAGTTCCAAACTGATCTTCAATAGCAACACTTGAAATGAGTATTTAATCCAGGTACTCATTTTGGCATCTTGTGTTGTTCTTGATTATTAGTTGCATCGCATGTATCAGCTAATGCAAGATGTGTGTAGTCACTCAATGCTATGCTATGCTATATTGGAAATTTACCTGAAAAGAGACCCCTCGCACCTTGAAAATGTTTGAATTTAAAATGCAAATTTTAACAAATTCAGTAAATAGTCTCTTCTAGATACTTTCTTCTCATCAATAGAGACAGATTCACAGTTTAAACAAAAAAAGTCTATAGGTGCTTACGACACTTCGGCATAACATGGCGGTGTTGTTGGACCTGATCCAAAATTTAATTTCATAAATCAACATCCCGTCTAGAATTGATCTCCTGTTTTTAAAGCTCTGTTGTAATAGGTACACAGGTGCATATCCATTGTGTCTGTCACGATTCAAATCAGTATTCAAAAAAAAAACATTTCAGCTTTTATTAAAGCTTGAAACAATTCCATTTCGTCTCCTGTTTATATAATACTCTCTATTTAATGACAACTTTTCCAAAAGTATTGGCTTATAGCTAAAATTAAAAAAAAAATAAAACTCGCATTAAGTATCTTGCAAAGTATGTCATAAATGAATTTTGGCTTGTTAGCTTTTCTGTTGTTAGAATATATTGTTTTAAATTCTTAGTAAAAAAAATTACAATTGGAAATTCATCCTTTAATTTTCATCCTGAATAATAATGCCTCAACAATATTGAATGCTGTATCTAATGTTAAAGTACCATAAATGGCTTGGGAAAAAGATTTTCAATTATCATAAAGCCGAATTTGACAAATTTGAGACAAGTTAAATGATGACGCGCAGTCATGCGGAAAAAGGGGGAAAACGGGTGCCAGAGAGCATTCAATCCTGCAACACAAAATGATGATGCACGTTTGCTTAGTACTTAACATTCCGTAATCAAGCAGTTAATGGGAACCCCCCTCTTGTTGGGCTCCCTCCTTCTGCAGCGACCTTTTCCAGTTGGCAAATTTCGCTAGAACGATTCCGAATCCATGAATAAACTAATTCTCATTGTTGTTTGGGCCTAGGTAGCCCAGGAGTTTCGAAATTGAAGGGGAGGGAATTATGTATATCTTCGCATACAATACAAATCCCCAGGATGAGTTAATGCTCTCAATTCCATATCAAATCAAGGGGCTGGCATTTTATTACGGAAAGTTGCTCATACTAAATAATTCAGATGATCGTATATATGTGTAGTACAGGTTTCGCTATGCGGGTGTATGATAAATCCAATATAACATTAGAGATGTAGATCTGTAACGGTGCTGCTGCTAAGAGTAGGAAAATGTGTGGCTCGAATGAGGTACGTTACATAAACACTCATCATAGCTATTCAAGAATGAGCCGCTGCAGGGTCGGGTTGTATCCTTCCTCCTAGTTATAGCGTATGAACCATGTTGGCAATTGTGCTGCGGCACATCCTGCCTTCACATGTACCAATCTACCATTCTGAGTCGAGCTGGCCGATTTCGGATTGATATAAGATAGGGCGAGTTGTCCAATGTTGTTGTGCTCCTGCCACATTCCAATAGGAAATATGGTTAAGTTGGATCCCTTTCTGTCGAGCCACCCAAATATCTATCTATTTTGCTATCGCCACCCACCCCTCCCCAACTCGAGGCGAAGTGTGTTGTCCTTCTGTCGTTCCAATTGCCAGGACGATGGTTTCAGTAAGGTGAATTCGTATCGAGAAAAGGGTACCTATCCGATCCCAATCACACATACCCACACACACACACACACACACCAGCACAAGCGAATATACTCCTTGTCGTATATCCTCTCTAGCCTAGGATTTTGTGGGGCAGCGTGGGTGGAGAACGACAACGATTTATTCGCTATATATTAATATCAATATATGAAAAGGAATCCTCACCGGGAGGAAGGAGGAAAGGAAGAAAGGGAAGAAAGGGAAGAAAGGTGGTCTCATAGAGTCTCACATCCACACTCACCCGGCGAAGAAAAATCAATAAAATATACAACCGTTTTATTTTCCACCCACAGATAAAATAAATTTAGCTTAATAATTTATTCAAATCATATACCCTTGCTCACTCACTCGCGGCAATGATGATGGCACAGGGATCTACGAACGGTTCGGTTTGGTTCAGCGAGAAACGACTAAAGCAAATGCTGGTGGGGTGGGGGGCAGAAGGCAGAAATTGTTTCAAGGAGCGAAAAACGGTTGAGCATAAAATACCATCAGGAGGAATGATAGCTCGCGCGATTCGTTGCGGTGAGGCACCTCCATTCCCTTGTACCTATAGGAAGGGATGCTGTGTGCTATGCTATGATGTTATCCGCCTGCCTAGTGTCCTTTTTCTGCGAACGAGCTCTGGCAAAATCGTCGTGGGGTTCGATGTCGATAGTCGATGAGTCAGAATCGGGGTTGGAGGCGCTTATGACGATGATGGGTTCGTTCGATGATGGTCGAAAAGGCGGTGGGGGGAAAGATAGGGATAGGGGTTAAAAGACGTAGTCGCAATAAGGCAAGGGATGGGGTGGGCAGTCGACTTCAAACGCACCATCATCAGAGTGGAAGCAATGCGATGAAAATGATGACGTGTCCCGTCGTGTGGTGGTTGGAGTGAGAAAGGTAATACGATTGCGGTCGTGGCCGAACGACGAAAAGGAAGGGATCACACGGAAAATAAAGGGGGAAACGACAGACAGGCAGGCAGGAAGGAAGGAAATCAGCGGATCGCTTCCCCATTTTCTTCTGCTACATCTACATCGGATCTCGTTGGATGACGTAAAAATAGAAGATTCACCGAGGGTTGTGTGCACCCATCAGATAGCCAATAATGTAACAGGGATGATATGATAGAATTTATTAAATATTTTGACCGCATGCGTATTATGGGCCACCATCATGGAAGAATTTCTTTGTGTCCGAAAAAGGAAGCATGTGGCGAAGGAATATTTTCTCTTTCGAAGGAAAGGAAATAAATTGATCGAAGGTCAATAAAGTATTTGGTAAATGCTTCTATTTTTTTTTTTGGTTTTTCATTTGTTTTTGTAACGAATTGACTTTTTTTCTGCTTTTAGAATCCTATCAAAAAATTACAATTTCAATGTCAACATAAAAATTAGATTTTTGGTTGATGAAACAAATTTAATATGAAGATTCAAAATTGCTGATGAAGTTTTGACTTATTCTTACAAAAAGCGTAACGCCAATATTTTATGATCGCACTTGAAAAAGATCAAATAAGTAAAAATCCCAATTCCAATAATTTATCAAGAATAATCTTCTTCTGGTATAAAAAAAATCGGCGTTTCTCTGTAACACCATCATGTATAAACGCCAGTGCTTTGCATCGTATGAGTCAATAGTGAAAAAAATAGTTGACATCTGATCAAATTTTCGCGTTTTTTTTTCTATACAAAACTTCAAATAAAAAACCAGGTACTTTATCCTAATTCCTGAAATCTGCAAAAATTCTGTCGTTTGTTTTGACCAACAATGAGACTTTTTTGATTACTGGCGTTTTGAAATTCAAAAAGTTGCAATTCGAAACACCCTAATAAATATGGAATGCTACCTTTTAGTTGCTTAGCGAGAATGATAAGGATGTGTGTACGAAGTTAAACATTTGAATCCAGGGTAAAACGAAGTTTACCTTGTCAACTTGTTTGTTGTAAAACTAATTACCTTAGCATAGCATTGGATGACTAAACAAATCTTTAATAAGCTGATACACAAGGTACAACTAAAAATCGAGCCCAACCCAAGATGCCAAATTTTGTACCTGGGTTCAATACTCATTTAAATTGTTGCTACTGAGGGTTACACAGTTTTTGTACTAGCTGAGCTCCTGGATATCGTGAAATGATGGGGTCGATGCTGCAACATCATTCACGATACTTTAGTTGTTTCAGCACTTTTGCATCATGGAAAACGCCAAACACATCCGAAAGTTCCACAACCCTGGACCCGCTGCGAAATTCAATCAAACACACTTCCGTTCGTCCACTGTGTTATAAGTCTTACACTTATTTTCGTTTAAAAACTATGAATATATTTAAATTAAAAAAGGAGAAAGTTTCCCAGCTCCGAAAAACGCGTCTGACGCTTTCAACCAACGCCTACTCTTCCTCAACTAGTTTGTCGTAAAAATAATTTAAAGCCTTATAGATAAGGGAAGAGTAGGCGTGTGCTGAAGACTCATCACGCGTTATTTTCGTGCTGCGAAAATTTTCTCAACTAGAAAGAAATTAATCTGATTTTTTAAAGATCGAAAACTCAAAACAAGAAAATTGTTGGAAACAGTTTTGACCATTAATTGCAGTGAACGATTCGGATTGTTGTAAAAAAAAAAATTTGTCTTACAAGGACCGGTGTCAATTTTATGTCTGAACGAGATTTAGATTGATAAAATGATTATCAGTGTCGAGAAACAAATTCCACCGACCAAATAAAAGTGAAACAATATTTTTGAAGAGGCGTTCCTGTAGTAACGGAGAAAAAACCAACCTCAAACAGTTTTATTTCAAACGAAGACCATTTCCCGCATTTGCTGAGCTGCAATGGGAATTTTGTCAGAAACTATTTTGAGGAATCGTGTGGACCAGTCTGACCAGTCAAACAATTCAGCTGAGTTTGCCAGTGTTTTATTGATTTTAAATTTTAAAAACTTTCAACTATTAACTATTTTCTTTTACAACAAAGTATTTCCAGAGCGAGTAATGACGCTATAACCAAGGTCAATATTGACCAGAAATGATAACATGCAAAAATCTGAAAATTAGAAAATTAATTCGATGAGAAACTCACTTTGACGATTTGCTAAAATATCTAAAAACAAATCCCGATTAAAGAATCAATATTGTTTATGCATAATTTCTGATTTCTATGTGGAAATACCACAACTCCATTCAGAAGGAATTTTAAAAGATGAACGACGTCAGGAGCACACCAATTTTCAGCATTTGTACTCCCAACGATAATAATTCGCTTTTTCATTCCTATGAAAACGTATGGAACTATTGTCCACGTTTCTTCCTCTCCTGGTTTCAGTCGTGTCTGTGTCCAATACTGCATAGTGGACCCGGCCAAGATAAGATGAATAGTAGATGTATTTTTATTATTCACCAGGATGCTGACAAGATCTGGCTGTGTGCATATCATAAGGAAGCGTAAGCATAGCATCACCAAAATAAATAAAAGCACTTTTTATTTCGACATCTCACTGATGTTGTAAGGATTGAACGGCTTCAATGAATAAAATCAAATTTACCTCGATCTAGGTAAGCATGAAGTGCCAAAAGTGCCTTCTGCCTTTACGGTGGTTCAATCAGTACTCAGCTTGGCTCGTAGAAATTTAACTGGATTAAACTCTCATGAAGACCAAACTTTTGTCTTACAGACAGATAAAATCACTCTTAGTTCCAAGTTCGAGCCATGGTATTTCTTGGAAAATTCTGTGTGATATTTCAAAATAAATCTTCAATATTGCATCCAGCAATCGATTTTGACCCTACACACAAGTATGTTTAGCTGACAAAAAAAAAGTTGCTGTTCATGTCATCCTGCTGACCCAACAACAACCATCGATTTTTGGAGGATCTCCGATTTTCTGGAGTAATCCTGGAAATGCATAACAAATTTATGTTTCTCTTTCTCAAATGTGTAACCCTTATCAGATAGTAATTTAATGAGCACTCTCATTAAAATTTTAAGACCCCAAAAGTTATGGCCAGACAGTATTTTCGAGAAGCAAACCAAAATAACAAAAAAAAAAAAGTGCAGCCAATCCCAGACACTGACACACAAGTGTGCAAGGAAATACGGCCAACAAAAGTGGATCAGAAAAAATGAACGATTTTTTCCGATTCCATTTTAGTTCTTGGGAGATCCCATCCGTTTTTGGCCCCGGTCTTGTTCCATGCAGCCACGCCATTAAAGGAACAGCGGAGAGAAGAAATCTGCATAATTTATTGCTGATCAAATATATAAACGTTTTCATTAATAATGGCATGTTCCTCGGGGTAGCAGCAAATCGTGACATACAAATGCAATCGCCAGGCCAGGCCGTGTGGTTCATTGAACAAAAGCCAAATCCACTTTTCCACGGTCACCGGACCAATCCGAAGGAATCGCGAAGTCAGCAGTCAGCATCAGTGCAGTGGCTTGTTGTAGGTGAACCACATATTTTGAGAAATCTGGGGACAAAACTGGCGCCACATAGTTAAAAAAAAAATTCGAGGTTGTAATCATTGAACCTTCAATTTTTGAATGAATCATATTTATAATTAAAAATATCCCTTAAATTAAAAAAAAATCTCTTCAGTTTGCATGCTTATTCTAAATTGCAATTCAAACTCAAATTGATATTTGGACATCTAATTATGTACTTCAATCAAAACCTCTCTAATAAAAGGAAATTGGGTCTAACCAAACCTATGACGATGACAAATTTAACACTTGACACACAATTGTAAGTTGATTGTATCTTATGTAAAAATATCAAATGTTACATCAATTTGTAATAAACATCATATAAATTGAGGAGGAGTTGCTATAACGTCAGCAAAGTTATTCAGAAAATACTTATTTCAGAAGCATCATCGCTGCATTTCATTTCGTTTTCCATCATTTCATGAAAAAAAATTGTCAAATTCCTAAAAAAGACATACTCCGTCTTAGTCGATTAAGGATTTACAAACTGAATGAATAGAACAGAAAAAAAACACAACTAAACAAATGCAAAGGCAGAAATTAAATTTATTTCAAGATTTTATTTAAAAAAACAAAAAAAACAAATTTCAATTCATAACTATGCAACGGGAGGCAATTGGGCTTGGGAGTAATTTAGATGCGCAACTCCGAAGAGATTTGGTGCTTGCCCGGCTAAGAGACCCATCAATAGGGTGGGTGAATTCTGTATAACCATGGATTACTGATCATCACACTTATCCTCAAAACGTCGTATCCAACTAAAACCTCCGAACAATTTACTAGGAAAATAAGATAAACTTAGAAAATAAGGCGTTAGTTGGTCACCACGAAAAATACTAACGCAAAAGAAAATCACTTTTCTCAAAAATCTTCATTCGACCCTCTTTACCCGAACAAATTCTTTCGCATTGCTTAGAAGGGTGAAGAACATTGGAAGTAAACACAATCTTAAAAATGGACATGGTTATAAAACTTTCCGAATATTCACGTTGAAAGCACTTTGCTAAAATTTATTGTGCTCCTTGATAATGGCTCTTGAGAGATCGTCCTTCTGTTGATGGAAATGAGGTTTTTCTGCACATAAATCCAAGGCATTGCGGTGTAAGTTGAATCAATTGATAAATTGTAAATGTATAATATTGTATTTACCGTTTAATCAAACCCCATTGTTTGGATTTTTGTGCACCATCATCCCTTGTTATTGACCTTGAATGCGCCTTAATTCGCTCTTGAAAAAAACTTTGAAATAACAGAGAGAAAAAACACTATTACAAAATCTTTTTAATTTAATTCTTTCAAAAGATTTTGCAGGAGAAAGTTTTGAACATCGATATAAACAATCAACAATTTGTGACTTTAAACAAATAACCATGACTGACAAAGTAACCCGAACAATTCAAATTGGTCGGCATAGCAACGAATCATATCGTAGAAAAAAATTCATATTATTCAAAAACTAACCTCTGATTAACCTTTAACTAAGAAACCTTTGGTGAATATCGCAAATTATAAACCTGGATCAAGATTTGTGAAACGAGCATATGAAAAAACTGTCAGGTTCTAAGGCGCAACATAATTTGAAGAATCCTTTTATTTGTACGACGATTTCTTGTTTTAAAAACATAATAGTAATTTTAACACATCATAATAAATTAAACAAAAAAATGTTTCCAAACTTGTACTCCTTTAGATGAAAAGGTAGGTTGCAATAGCAAAAAAACCCCTGCGCTCCCGCAAAATGCGGGAGCCTCACGTCTCTTTATAAATCAGTTATCGGTATTTAAAAATTTCCTAATTTTGAGAGTTCTTAGGTAGAAACTCCCGGATTGGAACATCAGTTCAGAATAAATGAATAAGAAGGATCATGGAACGAACTCACCAATTGTTGAAGTAGGAAGTGTGTTTTCTATTGCAGCGGATCATTCAACGATGTCAACTCCTGGAGGTGGATGAAATCAACGGAGAATCGGGTCGGGCACAAATAATGAAACATGCAATTATTGATCACTATGCCTTATCCACTAATCCCAAGAAAAATTCTTATTTCACAATGACAAACTACTTAAACTTCAAAAGTTTAATTTTCACCCCAATGGAGCGAAAAAAAAACACGTGTGATACCAATAAACCATCGCCTACTTCCTTCGCTTAATGCCCCGTCTTTTTGAGATCCAAAGTTTGATTAATAAAACTGAGTACTTTCTTTTTTTACGGTAACCACTAGAATGAACAAATTTTGCTTCCGAAAAACTAAGTTTTTAAACAATTTATATTCACTCCCGTGATAGAAAACAGCTGTCATCATCACCATTTTCTTAGTACCGTAAGTGAAAACTGTTGGCGCTGCATGTCAAAAAGTTTTGATGCAAGTCGGCAGTAAATTCATTAAAAAAATGTGTGTGTAAAACTTACAATTGTTTGAAGCACTGCAGATTTTTGGTTGGATTTGCATGAGTGCGAGTGGAGTGTAGCTAAAATTTCACCCAACTTTTTACAAATCTAACGAGTTAGTCTTGACCAACTAATCTCCAACCAACTAATTATAAGCGAAACGAAGGCAGCTTAAAAACTGTAAGCGCCAAAATGATTAAAACTGGTTTGCATCCATTCCTTCTTCAAACATTCTGGTCCTTTCCAGACCCAAAATAGAGTTTTACCCCGGTGGAACCATAATTATTTTTTATGGATAGTTTAATCACAGACTAAGCTTAATGTTGTTGGATTTCGGACATTAGCTTAATCTGATCACACAACTTACTTACATCATAGACTAATTTAATACTCATATTTAACAATTTTTTGAAACATGTTGACAAGATTAAGCGTTACAGAAATTTTAGGGGAGAGGCGGGCTAAATGCGCATATTAAGGAAAGTACTCGTTTTGTCCCATATTTCAATAGATAGGAGTATGAAAACTAAATGCATATAAGCGGACATCTGTTTTATATACCTACGTATAAAGTATAAAGTAGTCAAAAGATCCGATTCCCGAAATCGGTGGGCTAAATGCGCATATTTATGTTTTTAGTTATATTTCATTTACACTTGACTGAAATTTTGGTGAAATTTAGGCCATCACTAGTTCTTTTGCATGAAACATAGTTGGGGTTGCCATATGGCCCTATTTCATGGTATTATTTTGTTCATATCGTATTTTATCGGATCAGTATTAAGCTCTTCTTTTTCCACTGTAAGATTGTGATTTCAGCGTAGATTCAATGTTTCAATGATAAAAAGTTAAAAAAAAAATTAGACTAATCTATTTTTTCTTGATATAAGCATTTTACCTGCCTGATATCGGCATTCAAAACCTGTCTCTTATTCCATGAACCGAAATCCATTTTCTCTTGAAGTCCGCCTCCGATTTGACAACCTTTGGGTTCTTCCGGAGGGCCTGCTTCATAATCGTCCAATATTTCTCTATTGGGCGAAGCTCCGGCGATGGGCAGGTTCATTTCCTTTGAATCGAAGGTGACCCCGTTGGCTTTGTATCACTCCAACACGTCCTTTGAATAGTGGCACGAAGCGAGATCCGGCCAGAAGATGGTCGAGCCCTCGTGCTGCTTCAATAGTGGTTGTAAGCGTTTCTGTAGGCACTCCTCAATGTAAATCTGCCCGTTTATCGTGCCGGTCGTCACGAAGAGGGTGCTCCGCAAGAGCAGATCGTTTGCCACACCATGTACTTTTTCGCAAACTTGGATAGTTTCTGCCTCCGGAACGCTGAATTTGTCCTCTGCGGTGAAGAACAACAGGCCCGGCAGCTGACTAAAGTCCGCTTTGACGTAGGTTTCGTCTTCCATTACCAGGCAATGCGGCTTCGTCAGCATTTCGGTGTACAGCTTCCGGGATCGCGTCTTCTCCACCATGTTTAGCCTTTCGTCGCGGTTGGGAGCCTTCTGAACCTTGTAACCTCCCGCTGCTTGGTCCGCTGGACGAATGAACTTGACAAATTCAGCTTTTTGGCAACACCCTGGACAGAACTTCGCGGATCACGTCTAAACTGCTCAATTACGCGCTTGTGATCTTTTTCACTAAAGGAGCATCCATTTTTGCCGTTATTCACCTTCCGGTCGACGGTTAGGATCTCGATGTGTCGTTTTAGTACTCTGCTGACCGTGGATTGGACGATTCCAAGCATCTCACCGATGTCCCGATGTGACAACTCCGGATTCTCGAAATGAGTGCGCAGGGTTAATTAACGACGCTCTTTTTCGTTCGACGACATTTTTCCAAATTTTCGTAAAGTGACAGTGAAGCATGGCCAACGTGATCTATACACTCTTATCTGATTAAAAACGAAAGCTGTAGATATAATTCCTTAAAATTAAATTTCTACAGCGTTTTTTCCGTGATGCAATTTGATGTCACACACCTTTATGAATGACGCCTTATATTCCTTCCTCTACCCCTCTTTGACTTCTAGGACATAGCCAGCGCCGTCATTGATCAGTTATAAAATAAGAGCATCAGTTTTTTTCATAGAGAATGTCTTTTTGTCTCTGAACAAAATTGATGGACTAGAATCGATCACGGAGAAGCAACCTGCATTGGTAACGGAGAACTTGTTCCATTCATAGCAGATTTGTAAATAATAACATTTGCAAGATTATAGCCATTTATTGTTAAGTTATTAATCCACACAGAATCATAGATGCGCATTATTTTTCAACACTTTCTGAATTATTTTAACAAATACTGATTCAAAAAAACTCTTTTTATTATTCTACAAGACGATAAACGAATTAATCAATTATTTTGACGCATCACATGTTCAAAATGCCGTAATGTATCATGATGTTTTCAGTCTCGTTTCGCTACTCGAATGCGCTTTGATTCATTGCTTTCTACCGTTCCTTACCAGAAGTGTAAATATTTACCAGCTCTCCAGCCACTGACCTAGTAGTGATTTGATAAAACCCAGATCATATTTCAATTAAAAATTACACCTTGATTTAATGCATAACCAACTGCCGAGGATTCGACGGGCCAACGCGTGAGAGAAACCAGTATTAAACAATAAAATTTATCATTTGTTATAATAACTCCGACGCTAACGGGGCCATACTTATTTATTTCCAATCGCCCGGATCGTATAGAAAAATAACCATCAACCTCCACCTCTTCATTCTAATCCTCGTTCCTACCAAGAAACCTCTCCAATGGGAAATTCTCCAGCATCCATCCCATCTAGCATCCCATGTTTTCATGGCAAAATCACTCGCTAGAACTTTGCTCGCATGTTTTGAATGTGCATCATTTTCTCCGCTTACACATTCCATCAATTGCAAACTGCCTTCAGCAGCCCATCCTCCCTGCGTCGCCATCAAACATGACCTCCTCGCTCGACCACCCTTTCCCACAAACCCCTTCAGGCGAAAAGACCCTCGGTTGGCCGATCAGATCTGTATGCGGAATGATAGAACGTCTGAAGCCGTAGGAATATTTATTTAATCCGCATCTCCGGCAAAAGTTAAAATAGGAATTCGAAAAATCGATTGGTGGTTAATTTCTGTACACGGGAGCTCCCGGTTATTTTCGACTCATATACTTAGGCAGATACCTACCGGAGCAGGAGAGCCGGAGTCACATGGACTTAGCACAGCTTCCGAACGGGGGACTTGTCTTGTCATGAAGGACGCGCGCAACGCAAAGAACCCACCGAATTCGTGGCGCGGAATTCAAGCCCGACTCGACTGGTGCCGTATTGGAATACATGGTTTGTAATGAAAAAAAAAAGATTAAAGACTAATTAAAAAGAAAGAATACCTTTAGAGTGCGGACAAGATCGGAACTCGGCGAAGGGTTTCTGTACCGATGTGGCCCGGGAACGGAATCGAAATTCGACAGAGAACAGAATAATCGTGCATAGCACTACATGGCATAAGAACGACGATATTTTCCTTTTTTTCTCATTTTCAACAAACACACTCCGGCGAGACATGGCGTTTCTGGGTAGAAGAACGCAACATTAATCTTGGGAAAAAAAATTGTTTGAAATTTAGAAATTTGAAATTCAATTAAACGAAATTCATTACGTCAAATAAATTTGGTAGCCAAAATAAAAATCAAATAAATAACACTGCATACGGGAGCATCGATTCGGGAGCCGTATGTATTGTTGGCTGATTGTGTGTTTTGTGTTGTTTCATCGGAAGCGTTAAGAGCAAAAGCGTTCGGGTTTTGGGGGGTTAAAAAAGAAGCACGAAAAAAGTGCAGGGAAAAATTAAATTTATCCATAAAAAGACCATCGACGACGCGACGGTGAGGAAACACAGGGATGAGAAAATGTAATTTCCAGGCTTTTGTTTATTATTTTTGGGAGGCTAGCAAAAATAATTTAACTTTTTGTGCGCTGTGATCGAGCAATGTTTGAAGTCGCAATAAAATACATATCATCAATTTGCAGTGACTTTCGTAGAAATGAGATGCTTTTCAGTATTTTCGTTTCAAATTGATTGGATCCAGAATGACTATGAAGGTTCTAGCAATATCTCGTAGAAAACATAAATAGCGAGGGTTGATTTCGATTACCTATTTAGTTTGATTGCCTTTTTTTCTATTCCTAGTGTTTTCGTAATTTAAACATTTCTAGAATGATTTAAACGGATTCTTGTTTTAAATTTTTATTGCAAACAAGAACCGAGAAAACAAATAATAACATAAATATAATTCATCCAAAGTGGATTCAATCTTTCTCGATTGCAGCTATAAAAATTGGATAGGAAAATACATCCAAGAAATACATACTGGCACAAATGTAATCAAAATTGATTTTAATCAAGACTATTTTTGTCATTTTAATCATAATTGATTTTATTCAAGACTAAAGGTCAATTTTGTCATTTTGTCATTTTTGTCATTTTGTCATTTTGTCATTTTTGTCATTTTGTCATTTTTGTCATTTTTGTCATTTTTGTCATTTTTGCCATTTTTGTCATTTTTGTCATTTTTGTCATTTTTGTCATTTTTGTCATTTTTGTCATTTTTGTCATTTTTGTCATTTTTGTCATTTTTGTCATTTTTGTCATTTTTGTCATTTTTGTCATTTTTGTCATTTTTGTCATTTTTGTCATTTTTGTCATTTTTGTCATTTTTGTCATTTTTGTCATTTTTGTCATTTTTGTCATTTTTGTCATTTTTGTCATTTTTGTCATTTTTGTCATTTTTGTCATTTTTGTCATTTTTGTCATTTTTGTCATTTTTGTCATTTTTGTCATTTTTGTCATTTTTGTCATTTTTGTCATTTTTGTCATTTTTGTCATTTTTGTCATTTTTGTCATTTTTGTCATTTTTGTCATTTTTGTCATTTTTGTCATTTTTGTCATTTTTGTCATTTTTGTCATTTTTGTCATTTTTGTCATTTTTGTCATTTTTGTCATTTTTGTCATTTTTGTCATTTTTGTCATTTTTGTCATTTTTGTCATTTTTGTCATTTTTGTCATTTTTGTCATTTTTGTCATTTTTGTCATTTTTGTCATTTTTGTCATTTTTGTCATTTTTGTCATTTTTGTCATTTTTGTCATTTTTGTCATTTTTGTCATTTTTGTCATTTTTGTCATTTTTGTCATTTTTGTCATTTTTGTCATTTTTGTCATTTTTGTCATTTTTGTCATTTTTGTCATTTTTGTCATTTTTGTCATTTTTGTCATTTTTGTCATTTTTGTCATTTTTGTCATTTTTGTCATTTTTGTCATTTTTGTCATTTTTGTCATTTTTGTCATTTTTGTCATTTTTGTCATTTTTGTCATTTTTGTCATTTTTGTCATTTTTGTCATTTTTGTCATTTTTGTCATTTTTGTCATTTTTGTCATTTTTGTCATTTTTGTCATTTTTGTCATTTTTGTCATTTTTGTAATTTTTGTCATTTTTGTCATTTTTGTCATTTTTGTCATTTTTGTCATTTTTGTCATTTTTGTCAGTTTTGTCATTTTTGTCATTTTTGTCAGTTTTGTCATTTTTGTCATTTTTGTCATTTTTGTCATTTTTGTCATTTTTGTCATTTTTGTCATTTTTGTCATTTTTGTCATTTTTGTCATTTTTGTCATTTTTGTCATTTTTGTCATTTTTGTCATTTTTGTCATTTTTGTCATTTTTGTCATTTTTGTCATTTTTGTCATTTTTGTCATTTTTGTCATTTTTGTCATTTTTGTCATTTTTGTCATTTTTGTCATTTTTGTCATTTTTGTCATTTTTGTCATTTTTGTCATTTTTGTCATTTTTGTCATTTTTGTCATTTTTGTCATTTTTGTCATTTTTGTCATTTTTGTCAGTTTTGTCAGTTTTGTCAGTTTTGCCATTGTGTCATTTTTGTCATTTTTGTCATTTTTGTCATTTTTGTCATTTTTGTCATTTTTGTCATTTTTGTCATTTTTGTCATTTTTGTCATTTTTGTCATTTTTGTCATTTTTGTCATTTTTGTCATTTTTGTCATTTTTGTCATTTTTGTCATTTTTGTCATTTTTGTCATTTTTGTCATTTTTGTCATTTTTGTCATTTTTGTCATTTTTGTCATTTTTGTCATTTTTGTCATTTTTGTCATTTTTGTCATTTTTGTCATTTTTGTCATTTTTGTCATTTTTGTCATTTTTGTCAGTTTTGTCATTTTTGTCATTTTTGTCATTTTTGTCATTTTTGTCATTTTTGTCATTTTTGTCATTTTTGTCATTTTTGTCATTTTTGTCATTTTTGTCATTTTTGTCAGTTTTGTCAGTTTTGTCAGTTTTGCCATTGTGTCATTTTTGTCATTTTTGTCATTTTTGTCATTTTTGTCATTTTTGTCATTTTTGTCATTTTTGTCATTTTTGTCATTTTTGTCATTTTTGTCATTTTTGTCATTTTTGTCATTTTTGTCATTTTTGTCATTTTTGTCATTTTTGTCATTTTTGTCATTTTTGTCATTTTTGTCATTTTTGTCATTTTTGTCATTTTTGTCATTTTTGTCATTTTTGTCATTTTTGTCATTTTTGTCATTTTTGTCATTTTTGTCATTTTTGTCATTTTTGTCATTTTTGTCATTTTTGTCATTTTTGTCATTTTTGTCATTTTTGTCATTTTTGTCATTTTTGTCATTTTTGTCATTTTTGTCATTTTTGTCATTTTTGTCATTTTTGTCATTTTTGTCATTTTTGTCATTTTTGTCATTTTTGTCATTTTTGTCATTTTTGTCATTTTTGTCATTTTTGTCATTTTTGTCATTTTTGTCATTTTTGTCATTTTTGTCATTTTTGTCATTTTTGTCATTTTTGTCATTTTTGTCATTTTTGTCATTTTTGTCATTTTTGTCATTTTTGTCATATTTGTCATTTTTGTCATTTTTGTCATTTTTGTCATTTTTGTCATTTTTGTCATTTTTGTCATTTTTGTCATTTTTGTCATTTTTGTCATTTTTGTCATTTTTGTCATTTTTGTCATTTTTGTCATTTTTGTCATTTTTGTCATTTTTGTCATTTTCGTCATTTTTGTCATTTTTGTCATTTTTGTCATTTTTGTCATTTTTGTCATTTTTGTCATTTTTGTCATTTTTGTCATTTTTGTCATTTTTGTCATTTTTGTCATTTTTGTCATTTTTGTCATTTTTGTCATTTTTGGCATTTTTGTCATTTTTTTCATTTTTTTCATTTTTGTCATTTTTGTCATTTTTGTCATTTTTGTCATTTTTGTCATTTTTGTCATTTTTGTCATTTTTGTCATTTTTGTCATTTTTGTCATTTTTGTTTGTCATTTTTGTCATTTTTGTCATTTTTGTCATTTTTGTCATTTTTGTCATTTTTGTCATTTTTGTCATTTTTGTCATTTTTGTCATTTTTGTCATTTTTGTCATTCTTGTCATTTTTGTCATTTTTGTCATTTTTGTCATTTTTGTCATTTTTGTCATTTTTGTCATTTTTGTCATTTTTGTCATTTTTGTCATTTTTGTCATTTTTGTCATTTTTGTCATTTTTGTCATTTTTGTCATTTTTGTCATTTGTGTTATTTTTGTCACTCATAGGAAACATTTGATGCATTGTGAATGAATGTTATCACACTTGAATCTTTAGTGTTATCATATTGGTACATTAACAAGAAAAACCCATCTATCAATATGATGATTGAAGCAAAAATCAATACTGATCATTTTATTTCTGATCAATTCTGTCACAGCTCACAGTGTTCAGTCAATCTACAGTAGCTTCCAACTTTTTCTATCGTAATACCTTTTTCGCTACGGTGTGTGATAATTTTCCGGAGACAGCCGATATGTTATGCAAACACGTTCCCTCGGGACGAATGTGTCACCCGATCAGGGATGTGGAAATAGATTCTTCCACTTTTTTTTCTCTCTCGGTGCTCTGCCAGGTTGTTGTTGTTGTTTTTTTTACTCGGTACCTTTGCCTTGTGTCGTATCCGTGATTTGTTTGTTGAGAAAGTTGAAGTAAAAGTTTCCAGATTTCGGTCATACATTTATCGGGGAAACAGGAAGAAGACGTGCATGAGTAAGGGACTCGGTGGAAAATTTATGTAAGACTCTTGGGGGAGGCAAAATGTATGCTCGTTCATATATATGTATGTAGGAGAAAAAGTTTTCCTTCGCCTGCGAAACATCCGGACCGAACAAATCTTCCGAGATATTAAAAAGAAGTTAATATGGTTTAGCATAAAAATTTCAGCGTCGATTTCATTCGGATTTCTTTTGTTCTTGGGCTCTGTTGAGTGTTTTCGGTCCACTGGGAGCTTGTCGATCAGTGTGTTTTGCTCTGCTACGATACAGGAAAATGATGAAAAGATGCTGTAGGGGTCGTGAACTCTCGAGACGCGATAATAGGCACCAGGGGGAATGATTGAATGTGTTTCATGAATTACTGCAGAAAGCGGGGCGTAATTTTGCCCGTTTTGACCTTTTGTGTGACCACTGTAATTTTGAACATTGAGAGGTGAAATAGGGCAAAATATATCTTCTTGTATCGACTTTGTCCAGGGGGTTGAAGTCAGGCTGCAGTAGAAAATTAATGGGATAATTTCGTTCGAGTAGATAAATTACATATTTTGAATAGGTTACGATTTGCGATGGGTGAGGGCCACTCTCGATTGATCGACGATTTTGCGCAAGCATACTTGAGTGCTGCTTTACACATTTCTACAATAGATTTTCAACGTTTTGAGCACAATTTTAATTACAATCAAAAGAATTGCTTCGATTCGAGGGGAGGAAGTTAAAGTTATCGATTAAAATGCTGCTTATGATTTGAGTATAAAAATCAAATGATTGCTATTGAGCAAAATATAAATAAAATTGTAAAAATACTTTTTGGAAATCAGTTACCACGCGAGGCAACGAGCTTACAATTTTTCAAACAAGATTTTATTTCCTATAAGCGACAACAAACAGTACAAACAAACCCACAGAATTCAATCGGCAGATTTAATCATTGGAAGACCCCATAAATGTTTTCGTTCACGCAGCATCAACCCATTCTAAACAAGCTTTTCCGATAAAGCTATCCCAATGAACTTGTAAAAATCAATCAATCTCAGAAACAAATACAAATGTGACATAAGAGCATTTTTAAAATGGCTTTATTCCATGAATTATAGTTTAAAATGTTCTCATCCATTGATGAAATAAATCGATTTTTATCTATATCATAGGTAGGTCTGAAACAAAACTAATGTGGGGTGTATTATGATTTAATACAAAAAAAAAAACAATGAAAAGGGCGGATTGTAACATTGTTTTTTTGTTTTTTTTATGAAAGAATATTTTGTCAGATTTCGTCCATTACTGATGGTTTTGCTATAAATATGTTAAAAATATTCAGTTTTGAATTAAATCAAACATTGCTAACTCATCATTCGGTTTTCAATGAAGAATCCAAATTGTATCCAAATGTTATAGTTCTAAAGATACAATGCTTTAAAGAAGAAATTCGGAAGGAGGCCATGATTCGTTATTTTCATTCCGTCGGGGAAAATTTTATTTTTTAAAATTTTAGTGGTTAAATTGATTCAAAATTTGAATAATAAAGTACTTCCAAATGTCAATCGTTAACAGTGATCGTCAGGAAAGTAACAATCTCCCTCGGCGCAGTAAAGACTTTGAGCATCATTTTCCTTAAATGTTGTGTGAGTTTAGCTGACTGGAAAGTTGAATCGATCAACGACTATCAACGACTCCGAATTTTCAATACATTTGAGTATCTCAGATTTTGAAGAATAGTTAGCTGAAAAAAGATTGTAAGTTCCAGCATTATCTGGCTCAGCAATTTATTTCTTCCAAAACGTAGTTCCTTCAATCAATTGATTGCAAATGTATTTCTGTTAACTTTTCGTTTATTTTATGTTTATCACTTCTTTGTGATCCACGTGCTCGTGTGTGGATTCTTTTCGGAGTGCTGCGATTGGAATAAAAAAAAATGTGATAGTAGGGCAAACGCACTTGATGCATTTTTTAAGTCAAATTGAAGAAGGGAAGTGAGCTTTCAACGAAATTTTTGTTTCCATTATTCGTAAGTACAAAAGTGTGTGTAATAAATTATTTTATATTAACCATGAAATCTTTGGAAAGGATACAGTTTCAAAGATTGCATGGATGTTACAATAACGTTCTTGACACTGTATCTATGGTCGATGACCAGGGTTGGGGAGCGAAGAAATTCAACATTTATGTGTTTTAAAATTTGGATTTTTTTTGTAAAATACCCCATTCCACCCACATAAGAAATGTTTTATTTTTAATTAATTATTTTGTCAATCATAATTAGACACATTGTTGGTTTTGCTTAAAACTATACAGAAATACAAAAAAAGGTTTGTGAGTTAAATGACTTAAAATACCCTTTCAGTTTATGCCGAGACGTTGTAAAGTTAATGGCTTCACAGTGTTGATTATAAGAGTTCACCATGTTGTTGATTGGCCCAGTTTTTGCGTATTCTGTGCGATGATGATTGAGGGCAAATATACTACGGTTTCTAAATAGTCTTGTTAGCGTATAAAATTTTAATTTGGAAGGTAGTTCTGCTGTATCAAATCACTGCGAAACAATATTTTGAATTTGATGACAGTCTTCATTGTATTTTTAGCCATTCATCGTGTCAATCGTTATGAAATACTGAGTAATTTACAGTTTCCTCAGATCGCTAGCCTCCTCAAGTACTAGACATTAAATTTTTCAATTGTTTTTCTCGTTGTTTATGTCCGGAAAATACAGACGACACTTGTCAACGAAAAGTTGTTGGTTGGAAACCTGCAGATGACCGCTTAAAAGTTCGTTTTGCAGTTCATTACGAAATTTTTCAAAATATTTCCCCACAAGCAGCCCAAATATTTTGCGCACAATTTGACCTCCGTATTTTGTTCATTTTACCAGTGGGCAGCTTTTCTACCTTGTAGAAATTAAGTCAGGCCTATTTATAAGCCAGCTACACGAACCAGTCAGAAAAATTTGACTTTTTTTATTACTTCTTCTATTCTTATTTTCGGATAAAGCTTGAAAAAAACCCCTCACATTCCTCTGACTTCATGGAATCAATTATTTTCTCTTTATTCAAACTTTAGCTCACTATTGGGTCCTCTAGGACTTTTTAAACGATTTTCCATGTGAACTTTGGTCGAATAGTGTAGTGTACCAGCTACAACAAAGCAACCAGGATGCTGACCGGCCGTGCGAAAAGGGAATATGGCATAATCTACAATAACGCGAGAAGAACAGCCATAGTAGACCGGGGTATAAATAGAACGTGCAGTGCTCGATATATTGCATTCTTAAGTTGACATTTGAATAAAGAACATCTTAGTTATTAGACATCGCTCGTCTTATTATTGTGCTTAGTTGATACACTACAGTTTGGCGACGAAGGGATTTTCGAAAATGAACGTGAAGCCTCCGGAGTTCCACATTGGTGATTCCTGGTCACTGTACGAAGAACGGTTGAGACAATTCTTTGTGGCCTACGGAATCGAGGAGAAGGATGACGAGCGACGGTCTGCCTTTCTGCTGACGGCGGTTTCGATGGAGGTGTACCAGACAATCAAGGACCTCTGTTTCCCAGCGAAACCGGAAACAAAGATGTTCGACGAACTTTGCATTTTGCTGCGCCAACGGTTTACCCCGACGTTGGTAATTTTTCACGAGAGGACCCGGTTCATAGAAGCGCGTCAAGGCGACGGCGAATCAGTCATCGAGTGGTCAACCCGCTTGAAGAAGTTGGCCGCCGAGTGCGAGTTTGGCAATGATCTGCCAGTGTTCCTGAAAAACATTTTTGTAGTTGGTCTTAAACGTGGACCGATTTACGAGAGGGTTTGCGAAGAGGATCCGAATTCGGAGATGGAAGTCCTCGTGAAAACTGCTATGAAGAAGGAATCAACATTACGCCAACGTGAGGTTTTGGAAATATTCAAGGTTCGTTCCGACCGTGGAAGGAAGGAAGACAATCTGGAAAGACCCGATCCAGATTCCCGTTGTTTTGCCTGCGGTAAAGGCAATCACAATTTCCGGACTTGCCAGTACAAGGCGTACGTGTGCAAGTTGTGTGAGCTGAAAGGACATCTGGCCAAAGTATGTCCGAACAGAAAAGATCCGAACGAAGGAGCGACGAAGCCCAAAGTTCATCATTTGGCGATGAACAGGTTGGATATTCCCCCTCCCGTCATTGTTCCGGTTCGTGTTGGTGGTTACTCAATCAACTTCGAACTAGACACTGGAAGTCCGGTGAACGCTATTCCGAAAGCGTTGTTTCATCGGCTTTTCAAATCGATGCCGCTCGAGGCTGGTGGAAGCGAAGATTTCGTTTCCTATAACGGCAACAACTTTCGAGCAGCTGGAAAATTCAGAGCGAAAATGGAGTTTAGACACCACAAATCCAAAGAGGTGATCTTCGTTTTCGATGGTGATCGGCAACCGTTGCTGGGACGACAAACAATGTGGCGATGGGGGTTGACAGTAGATTTTGGTCATTCAAAGGAGCACATGAAAGAGGTAAATGCTCCATCGAAAAAAGATTCTTTTCCCAAGTTTTACAGGACACATCGGGGAGCACGAGCTTTCGAGGAGAAGGCGAAACCCGGCATCTTCAGCGACGGTCCAGTAAAGGCGAAAAGGAGTTTCAGGGTAAACGAAACAGTGTACGTTCGAGACTACCGTTTACCGAAGAAAAAATCCTGGATCCGAGGTCGCATCGTGGCAAAAAGAGGTTCTGGTCTTTACGAATGCCACACTAAAGAGCTTGGAGTCATCATTCGCCGGAGTCATCAAATCAACAAGTACCCATACGATGATTTTGGTAGCGAAGCAGATCTTGGGTCTAACGATGACGATCCAATGGAGAGCCACGTCAAGGAAGAAGAATCACATTTAATTCCGGAGTCCCATCGGTCCCAAAAAAGCATCAGTTATCATCATCATCCTGATGGAATCTACGTGAGCAGATGCAGCCGAATCATCAACCACTTCGTTTCTAGGAGAGGGAGTAGTTGTAGTGTACCAGCTACAACAAAGCAACCAGGATGCTGACCGGCCGTGCGAAAAGGGAATATGGCATAATCTACAATAACGCGAGAAGAACAGCCATAGTAGACCGGGGTATAAATAGAACGTGCAGTGCTCGATATATTGCATTCTTAAGTTGACATTTGAATAAAGAACATCTTAGTTATTAGACATCGCTCGTCTTATTATTGTGCTTAGTTGATACACTACAAATAGTTTATTTCCAACTGTTTTTGGGTATCCCAATGGGATTTATCTGGATTTATCACGATCCTGCCCACAAAATTCTGTCCGTGAACTTATGTATGGCACGCTATCTCAAAAACCACTAGACAGATTGTCACCAAATTTTGTACAAGTGCACATCACATAACAAAATAGCCTCATTGAAAATTTCATCAATTCCATGCATTCAAAAGTTATTTACAAAACAAAGTGTTGCATTTTTTTTTCGAATACATTCCATAGTTTTTTAACAGCATCTAGGGTAAATGTACCTAAAACAACGGCTTAATGAAGCTGTTTTTATTAATTCATTAGAATTGCCTTCCATGTGGATTTGAAACTGATATTTATTCATTGAACTATATTTCGAATACTGTTTTATGAAACTATGTAGGCAATAGAATACGTACTTTTGAGTCAATTTATGATTTATTTTTCTCCTTCAAGTTCCTCCGTTGTCGTACCAGGTCCCTAATTCCATCGTACAAGGAGACCGGAATTGTCTCAATTTATTCCACCCTCTTCAGAAATACATTTAAAATTTTGCGGTTGCGGTTCATGCAATTAGCATCAGCTTACATCGAACGGATCAACCGCGCAGGATAACAGCAGAAGTTCTCTCGAGTATCCAGTCGCAATAAGCTATGAAACTAGGATAGCTTTATTCTAAACAGGTCTACCATTGCTTGGCTAATGCATTTGCAGGCAGCAAAGTATTATACCTTCTATTCAATTATACCGAAATTGTCTCAAACTATTCCTCCCTCATGAGGGATAGATTTGAAATTTTGCGGTTGCGGTTCATACAAATGCGATTATTTACTTCGCACAAATCAACCGTGCAGGATAACTGCAAAGTTCGAATAAGATCTAAGTCGCAATAAAATGGACTTGCCAAGAAATCCCAAGGTAGCGTTTTTGTATCTAGGTACCATTGCTTGGCTAAGGCAATTGCAGGCAGCACAATATTAGACCTTACAAATTGAATCCACCCTGCAAATGTATTTTGTACCAACACACTCTCCAACGGACTGGGCTGCCATGATCCAGGATTTGTCTGTAAAATAAGATTTTATAACATTCATACAGAAATTTTTCACAAATTACATGGCACAAATTTACACAGTAACTGCATATATTTAAAGAACATTAACATTTTTAATAGTACTATATGTTTTTCTACGCAATGAGACTGAATAGTAAGACATTTGAGGAGAGGCAGAATCACACTTGCGTTTTGTCAACATGTGTATTCTTATGCATGTGGGAACCCTGGCGAAGGATATCGACACAAAGCAACGCCACATTGATGTGTGTAATGCGCATTAGACTGGTTCAGCTCATCTATTTAAGTTTTTTTGCGAGCGATAAAAGGTTTTGCAAAATGTTTTATTTCGGAAATTGACGCTTTGTTATTCTAACATTTTGTTGTTTGGGTTCAAATTTTTAGGAAATGACGTAGAGTAATCCAACTGAAATTAAACTTTTCGACTTTTTTCATTCAAATTGTAATATGTCAAAAACGACAAAACTTCTTTTGTTGAAAATTCACTGAGAATTTATAAAAATGCAGCAAACATGAGTCAAGTATTAAAACTTATATGGTATCAGAATATAAGTGGGTTTTATTTTGTTGAATTTTGAACGACTATCCATATGTACAAAAAATCATATATACCGATTTTTTATCCAAACCTTGACCTTCAACGGGAATTTTTTGCATCGTTTTTCCATGCATCGTAAAGATTCAATAAAAATCGAGGTTTTCGGTCCAGGAATTGAAATTTTTTCCTCGAGTTGATCCCCATTTAGAGAATTTCTGAAAACTGGAGAAATTTTAGTTTTAGTTTTCAAGGACCTCTCAGTGACCATTCTGTAGAGCAAAGCGTTTGGTCGTATGTGAGATATTGCAGTTTGAATGCAAGAAGTTTAAAAAGTCTAATTTTCAAATGATGATGTATCTCATGTTTCAAACACTTGAGAAAGGTTTAGTGTCATCAGATTATAGAACCAAAAATAATCAAATCCTAAAATATGAAATAATTTTGAAGAAACAATGTCATTGGAGTTGAACGTTAGAAATGTGAAAGTTGGAGATATTCTTGCGTGCACTCAAACGTCTATTTAATTATGCACGATACTGTTAGTAAATAATTTGTAAAACACCAACCACTAAGCTAAAAAATCCATCAATTCTTTGTTCATTTGAAACCATGCATTATAAGCAATGCTGAATACATTCAAGGAATTTATTAATATAAATAGACTTTTTGCACTTATCTCCCAGCGCATCAATTTCCTAGCTTCAAAATAAACAAAATTACTATATAGTGTTGCGATTACTACAATCCATTATGTTCATTCTCTACGAGTCCGACTGTGTTCAGCAAAAAATAGTAAAAATGAACCGGTCTAATTCCAATTCTTGCAAAACGGTTTCCTATTCCTGTCGCAAAATTACGACGAATTATGGGGCCCGAGTGATTCGATTTCAATCGAATATTGACAAATTTATATAGTTCAGATTAGTTTGAAATCATTTTTCTAATTTTATTTCAACACTTTTCTTTCGAATTTTATGATTTTGATCGTTATATGCTTTGACAGGAAGCGATAAAACAAAGAAACATGTTGGGGGAATCACTAAGTTCGTTTTACAATATGGCGGAGTGCGTCAATAATTGAATTCACTTCGCGATTTCAATATCAAATAAATTAAGAAATAGTTTTAAAAGTGACAAATTTGTGATAGAAAATAAATTCACAAGCTTAAGTTTATCATATGAAGTAGCCAATTAAAGTGGAAAGTGATTTTTCGTCTCTAAAACATGCATTCTTGAATTGCGACGAATCAGAGGGATACGACGGAGGAGGGTACACCTACCCTATGTGATTTTAGAGATTGATTTTGATTTTAAAAAAAAAAATTATTAATCAAAGTATGAAAGCATAAATTCAATCTTTATTTTCCATTAGGGAAAATTCAGTGTCATTGAATAATTAATGGTTATATCGTGCCAACTGTCAAGCATTGTTCTCAAACCATTTCATATCTAGAACATTGAACACTTCAGGTTTCAAGTATACCTACTGTTTAGCGCTATCAGAGTTGAATTTAGTTCCAATTTTAAAAAATCTATAAAAATTTGATAATTATGTTTTTTTTTGCTACGGTTCATGTTAACATCCACACCATGAGCTATTTTTTCCAAATTAGGCTCATTTTAAAACGTTAAATGATTTATGAACCAGTAGTTCGTATGATAAGTTATATTTTGAAATATCCGTATCAAAAATATCAATCAAACATTATCGTTTCACTTAAACTTTCCATATGAGGCATGGTAATACGAGCTCAAAAACGCTTAAGATCATTATGCTTTCACATTTACACTGCAGCGCAACACCTTAACCTCAAACGGAGCACTTTTCTTCGGCCATCAATTGAGCAATCGGTATTGCATTACAAAATCAATATTTCATGTCAATCAATTTACATCATGCGTGACATATTCCAAAACTTTATGGACGTTCCATGTTATATTTCGCTGCTATATTATTCAAATCCAGTCACACAAATCCCATTTCTTTCTCGATCCACTTATCGGGTGTCCCCGAAGCCAATTCGGTCGCTTTCCCGGATTTCACCAGAAGCACGCCTTTCGAGCATTGGACCAATATCGGAGAAAGCGAAAAACACACAAAAGGTCTTTCCAGCTATTTTATTTCATTTTTAAATTTGATATAGATTTGGGTAGGATGTATAAATATTGAATGTGATATGTGTATTTTTTGCCATACGAGTATCGTTCCCTTCGACAATGTCAAACGTGACACATCTTTTTGTCGTTTCCCTCATGCTTGACGAGGACGAAAGCGTCTCTATCTTCTAAGCTAGCTTTGGGGAGCTGTTTCGTTCTCGAAGAGTAGCAAAAAGTTCGTATATTCAAACGAAAAAAATAAGTTCATCTTAGCCGTGAGCGCAACCCGGCTGGATGTGACTTTTAGCACTGGGTTACATGGAAAATCAGTTTATATTGTGAGGAAAAATCTCAAACAGCATCCAAGATTACATCAAAGTGATTCCCAAATACAGAGCAGGACGAGCTGAAGAGAGGTGGCAGACGTCTCGTGTAAATATAGAAATAAATATGATATACGAGAGTGTCGCTTTTGGCGCGTCACTGTTTGAAATGTGGCTGCCAGCTCACCTTCCCTCGCTCTATATTGTACACGTAGGTAGATGGGAGAAATACGAGTAGCTGGCACACAACATAACCATATTAGTCAGATTTCCCGATCCAGGCTTTTTCCTTCCGGGATTATGACAACGGCACACGCTGCTGCCTAAACATGTTTACCCAAGGATTCACACGCGCCAGGGAGATTTGATAAGTGACAAATTGTGTAGAGGATGATGGATCAGATTTACAGGGATTTATTTCCGGCAACGCGAAACATTTTAGCAGAATTCAGTTCAAACGATAAACAAAAATATGAACATTCAAATTGCAGAATATCACAAGTTTTCCAACACCGTCCAGTCATTAATCGGCATCGGAAATTAGTGTGCTCGATCCAGCTGAGGCAGCCGGCCATCAAATCAATTCATATACAAACAGTAGCATTCTGGATCGCGGCAGGTGAGCTCGCAATGAAGATAGCGGGAGATACCTCCCGCGAAAGATACGAATGTGGGCCGAGCCGGTTGCCTCTGAAAATTAGCCCGGGTTATCCAAACGTAGAGCCAGAGCTCAACAGATCTTTTCCTCCGATCTGCTGCTGGCGGTGTGGCGTCGTCGGCGTTTCCTCCAGCTCTGGTCTCGGATCGTACATACTTATATGGGGTATATGGCGCGTTTTCGGTATCTGTAACTAACGAGCGGGCGATATATGGGAGATACCTGCCTTCGTAAGAACGTGTGATGCGATGAGCGAAAATGGCAACAAAAGAATGGAACGAGGACAGTTTAACGATCCTAGGATGAGAAATGGAATATCTTTCGCTGACCATTGCCGAAAAAAACATACTCAAGTCTTTTGCAGGAAGCTATAAAAACACCTACCGGCATATTAATATTCATAAAAAATGTTTGCTGAAAACATTATTGCTAATTCAATAAAATATAATAAATTATTAATAATACTCAGATAATATATTATGCATAACTTGTTTGCATTTCGGATTATACACAACCATATAAGGAATCGACTGGGAACTCTTTGGAACGGAAAGAGCTCATTTAGTACGATGAGGAATGGTTATTTGATGGCCGGTTGAGCAGACAGACGCAGTGTCACCACGTTCCGATGGAAAATTTCGTTTCATTTGTTATGGATAACTGTTAAATGAACAATTTTGGGATGTAGATATTTATAAACATGGAAATTATTGAAGGACCTAATCAAATTTCCTATTGAGCTAATTTATATTTTAGCAAGGCTTTTATTGCAATGAAATACCAATCCCACTTTTAAATCATCAGAAATGTCTTCGAGCCAGACAGCCTGCAAACTGCATTTATTCAAATTCCAAAATCAATAGTGTCACTATAGGATAATAAGCTCGCTTGACCTCCAATATGCCTTTGATAAATTTTCTTCTTTCTGTATTTTATGGAACATCCAACCCATTGATGTATCTTAACTGTCTTCCGATTCTCACGCTGAAGGGACCGCGAGAATCTCCGTCTACGATCTAGATAACAGCCGCAGCAGCAGCACAAACACCGGTCGCCCAGCCGCGGTCAGAGTCGGAACTGTGAAGGCAAACCAGAATTTCCCATCTGACATTGACTGACTCCAGACTGGCTCGCACGTCCAAAATCGATTCCCCACACCGGTCTTCTCTTCTTTGTCCCCATACTCAAGTCAGCTCACCTCACCTCAAGCAGCTTGAAATCACACGTCACGAGGCATAAAATATTGTCGATTATGAAAAACAGCAGACGAACAATCAGAATTAAAAAATTTGAAGCATTATAAATCTTGTGAATCGAGTGAGGAATGCCTTTGAGAATAATGCGAATCAATGCTGCTCGCTCACGGGGGAAGGTTCAGTCCGCGTGGCCGTTTGTAGACGGATAGGCAGTGTACAAGGAAGGGGCATAGAACTCGATACTCAAAGGAAGGCGAAGCGAAGCCGGGACAATCTGGGCTCCCCGGGAGTGTCGGAATCGGTGGGAATGTCGCGCTTCGTAGTCGGTAAAAGTGACAGGGACAGGGAGCGAAATGCGACAACTCCAAAAGATTGTCGTAGTGTTTTGTTTTATATGTGTTTCCAAACGATCGCAACGCACTCCGGGGCCCAAGATCGTTTGTCCGCTGCGCTGCCCCGGCGGAGGAACAAAGGAAACGAAATACGACAAAAACTCACACAAAACCTTCATCTCGTTTGCAAGTGATATATTTCTCGCCTTTTGGTATTAAAAGGTACATTTTTGGAATCCGCAACAACAAAACGGCTGTTGAAGTTCGAACATGACTTTCTTATAGTAGGATGCCTTTGCAATTCGGAGTTTGCAATTTTAGGGCAGCACTCTAAACTATAACATATAAGGGGAGCACATGCTTAATAAGGGGGCACATATAAATAACGTCACGTTTTAAAGGAGGGGAGGTGGTGAGCTTGAGCATTACTAATTGTGACATAGATAAAGGGAAGCTATGCTCAACGTTACGTAACGATTTCTTCCCAAGCAGACTTTGATGCCTTAATCAATAGCATACGGTAACCAAACTGAGCTATCAATGCCAATGAAAGCATTATTTGGGGTTTTATTTTTTCCCGATGTAAAAAAGGCTCCATTAAAGTATCGAAATGCTGAAATATGATGACAAACCAATATCAAAGTAAGCATTAATAGCAAAATGATAGCACGAAAAGATGTTGATTTTTCAATTGTTATTGGCTAAATCAGGAATCATTAAGGTTTCATTCACTTTAAAGGATAAAAGAAAATGAGATGCTTAGTTTAGTATATAATTTTTCTGCGACGAAAAATCAGGGTTTTTGAATGTGTTTAAATTTAAATCGAACTGAGGAGGAGTAGGCCGTGATTGGTTTGCAACGAACGCTTTTTAATTTCCCCGTCGTTCAAAATTATTTTTTTTATATGCGGATGGCAAAATTGATTTCAAATGTTGTAACTATAAAAATATCGAATATCCGAAAGTGTCCCTATTCGTTAAGTGTGATCGAGTGATAAAGATCGATAGTTTAGCCCCCCTCCTGCGTCATTAATAATTTGGACAACGTGTCTTCTATGTGCTGTACTGAGCGGAAACTGGCCAAGAGCTTACGGGAAACTGGTTTACCAACTAACATGTCCAAAGATAATTTGGTGAGTCTTTTGCATGATACTTATTTTACCTAAAAGAAATTATTTCTGGAAGATTCCTCGTGGAAATCTTCCGGTTTTGATAGATACATTATCTCCGAACTACGAGAGTCGATAACTGAAAAGCAATTGCACGTTTCAGATTTTTGATGAATCAGCAATTTTTTTCCGACCGTGGTCCATTGAATTGATTCAGTTTGGGTTTTTTTTTTCATAAAAACCATTACAAAAGTTACAATATGTTTGTCATTCAATCGTTTTTTAGAAATATGTTTGAATTTCTAATTGCTGATTAGTTTTTTTTCTAGAGGCAGGCGCTTTTTTGTGAGCCACGTGCGCATGAGTGTGAAACTTTTTGGTGCAATTGGAAGTAAATTTGCGATACTAGGGCAAATGCAGCAAATGCAGTGGATTTTATACAAAGCGTGACCATTTAGAGCGCACGCGTTTTTTCGCACTCGAAATCATTTTCGGAAACTGAGGTCTTTGACACAAAATAAGCACCCAATTATTCAAATAATATTAACATCTTTAAACAAAAACCACAAATATTATTGCCCTTGTTGAAATCCGCCACGAAATTTCGTTGTGTGAGATTTCCCCACGCTTGATTTTTTTAAACGTTGCCCGTTTCTAACTTACTATGACCTTTCCTTTAGCCATTGCCTAATAAAGATCTATGGATGATTAGACTGCGTCGATTTGAGGTCATTTTGGAATTTCTCATACCCTGGGGTCTAAAAAGCTTCATTTTGGCTAAAAACCCATCCACTCGTTAACACGAGTAAATTTGAACTTTTATGTTTGTATGGGAAAATTGAATATTTTTGACTGAAAAATCAACATCATTCCGCTGAACAACTTTGTCGAAGACCGTAACTTCGTATCTTATAAGGCAAAAAAGTTATTAGTTGTTTAAATGGGGCATGTCTTTTTGCATTGAAAAACTATAAATTCAATTGACTTCACTGCTGGGTGCGTTGCGAGGTATCATGGATAAGTTTTGACCCAAAACAAAGCTTTTAAACCCTAGGGTATGAGAAATTCAAAAATGACCCCAAATCGACTCAGTCTAATGGAAGATTAGCTATGCAATCGCTGCCGAGTTTTGTTCATGTTTTAACATGTGCCTCAGTGATAAAGTTTCTAGAAACTTTAAACGCGCTTACGGATTACTCTTTCATTCCCAACGGCTTAAAGAGACTGGCTGCACAAAGATAATTATTGTTAATAATTCTTGACTCGCATAGTAAGTTGATATAAAGAAGAGTTTTTTTTTTCAAACAGTCGAGACTTAGATTTTGAATAAAATTTACTTGCAAATCCATTGTTACAAACTATATCTTATTTGTAGATTAAATTTATCGGCCTAGCGGTGAAAAGTGATGTCCTTTTTAGTAGGGATATCCAGAGATTATGAAGTATTTATATAGGTGGATAGAAGGTTAGATGAAAATGAAAGATGTTCAAAATGAGCGGGTAAAATTTGTTTAGAAGCATATCATCACATATCAAATGTTTGTTCCTCACGGGCCTACTACTATGAAGCGGTAGATACAGATAGAGTTGCATCTATCACCACACATTAGTAGGCCAAGCGTGGTCCGCTCCACAAGGGAAAACTTGCAGTGCGGACGAACAAAAAGATGATATGTGATCGCTCAGATATACTCCCTTTAACTCAGAAACGCATCTATCGATGTATAGTCTTCTCAGTTTGTTATCATCGCGCTTTTTTGTGATGATATGCTTCTAAACAAATTTTACCCGCTCATTTTCAACATCTTTCATTTTCATCTAACCTTCTATCCACCTATATAAATAATTCATAATCTCTAGATGTCCCTACTAAAAAGGACATCACTTTTCACCGCTAGGCCGATAAATTTAATCTATAAATATAAATTACGGTGATTAATTCTTCATAAAACAATATCTTTTGTTATGAATATACGTTAATGAAATTGACAGCAGATGATTAATGGGGCGTTTTAAGGTAGTATAATGAATAAATCTCAATTATAAGGATAAATTTTTTGAAACAACCTTTCGAGCTTTAAATAAACCTCTAAAGGTTTTATGTTCAATTAATGTTTTTCGTTTTTCTTTTTATTTTCAAGAGCGAGTAAAGGCGCTTTATCCTTGGTCGATGACCACTAATGATTGTACATTGAAATCCAATACAGTATAACGAAGTTAAATAAATCTTAGCATTTCAAAATCCTTTTATTAATCACATAATATTTTTATGAATTTATTGGTAAGTTTTGTGATTTCTGTGTACAAAATAAATCATTTTCAGTCGCAGAAGAAAGGTCCTAGCTATTGGTGGAGTTGTTTCACATTACGAGCGCTTTTTTCATCAAAGAGCATTTTTCTTAGCATACTTCCAATGATTTTTTTCTCTGCTCCATGGTAGGCTCAACCATTTTATGTTTTTAGTTATTTTAATATTTTTAGGTTGAAATAATCAAAAGCATGAACTTTGAAAGGAAGAATAATAACGTAATTTTATTGTTCATTGGGACTCATACAAAAGTTCTGGCTGTTGAAGTTCGACAAGAAATTAGTGATAAGTGATTAGCGTTTAAAATTAAATCGAACTGAGAGAAAATCCTGCCAAAATTCTACAATCATGCCTGTTAGGGCAGGCCAAGACTCGCCGTTATTTTAACGTTTTCTCGCGCGATTATGCGGACATCTATAATCCGAAGTTCACTTGAGCTGATTTTGTCTAAGCAGTACAGTAAAGATTAATCGTTCACTTTCCACTTTAATTTCCGGATAACCTTGGGAAGGAACTTCAGGGATAGCACCTTAAACTTTCAAGCCACTTTCCGGTTAAATGAAGTTGGACTTTGTTTAGGAGAAACAACGAAGATGACTTCTATACTTTATTGATCTCAAGTGAACACTGATTGCACATATCGATATTAGCTTTTAAGAAGCTGTTCTTTTAGAAAAAAGTAATTACTCGCGAGAACAATCTTTTTCTACGTATTACGGTGGGTTTGGCCGTATTCATATAAAAGTAATTACACCGAATCCTAACATGGCCGCCACCTTGAAATATTTATATTTCAAAATTGTAAGTAGTTGATAATGAAGATGATAATAAAACTATGTGGCATATTTCTCCTGTTAGAACTAACAAGCTGGAACTTATGGTGATGTGTTCGAAGTAAACTCTGCTTCCGGATCGGGTTGTTTTCCTTCCTGGTGCGGCATGTTGAGCGGTTGCCCATCTTCTGCAGTAAAGTTGCTCGGTTCCATAGGTAAAGGACAAATCTTTGTAACATCCCGTTTGAAAACACCTTTCGAAGTTTTAAGATCAACAACACGCACCAAACCGTCTTTCCCTGGGAACACCTTGGAGATTCTTGCAAGAGACCAGCGCACAGGATGTTGAAATTCGTCTTTCAATATAACTAGTTGGCCAGGTACCAAATTATGGTTTGGGTCCCTGAACTTCAAATCTTTCTGCATTTCTTGTAAATACTCCCTTCTCCAATGGTACCAAAATTGTTGATAAAGTTGCTGAAGACGCTGATAATGAGTTAGGCGATTGGGAACAACTTCGCACAAATTTCTGTCTGGTAGAGAATACATCGATGTTCCGATTAAGAAGTGTGCAGGAGTAATAGCCGATAAATCGTTTGGATCCTCACTCATGGGGACGAGTGGACGAGAGTTCATGGCGGCTTCTATTTGTGCAAGAATTGTTGATAAATCTTCATAAGAAAGTGATGAGTTACCCAACTGACGAAAGAGATGTTTTTTAGCCACTTTAACGGCAGCCTCCCACAGGCCGCCGAAATGGGGGGCCTTAGGAGGGTTAAGGTGCCATCTAATTTCTTCTTCTACACAGGATCGATGAATTTTTTCTTGTTCGTTTTCGTTGGAGAGCATTAAGAACAAATGGTGGAGCTCATTTTTTGCCCCAATAAAGTTTTTGCCATTGTCCGAGTGTAGATCCGATGGTCGGCCTCGGCGAGAGACGAACCGTCGGAGAGCGTTCAAAAAAGCTTCGGTTGACAAATCAGTTGCCGCTTCGAGGTGAACCGCTTTAGTCACGAAGCAGACAAACACGCATATGTAGCCCTTCACAGATGGTGCTCGCTTGTGGATGGGTTTTAAGTAAATTGGACCTGCATAGTCGACTCCTGTTACGTTGAAGGGCCTGCTGACTGTAATTCTGGATAATGAGAGCTGTCCTGTCTGCTGCTGCGCCGGAACGGGATTGGCTCGAGTGCATGGGATACAATTCCGAATGATGATGTGCATAAGACGTCGTCCATTTACAGGCCAATATGTTTCACGCATAACAGATAAAGTGACACGGCCGCCACCATGAACCAATTTGTGGTGGTAAAATTTGGCGAGCATTTTTGTTAGAGGATGGAAAGTAGGAAGCAAGGCTGGGTGCTTGGATAGGAATGGTTGTTGCGAAAGGTTTAACCGCCCCCCCACTCGTATGATACCTTCGGAGTCAATAAACGGTCTTAATAATCGTATTCTAGAAGATTTAAGTAACGAATTCCCTCTGGTCAATTGTTTAATTTCTTCTTGAAAATCATCGGCTTGTGCCAGGCGTACTAAGCGCAGCTTGGCTTGGGTAAGTTGTTCCATAGTAAGAGTTCGAGGATTCGATGAATTAGTTACAGTCTGAGGATTGGTTCGAGTTTTCAAAATAACGTTCTGAGAGAATTTTTGGCAGTAAGCTACTATTCGAATCAAAAACGAAAGACTGGAATATCGATAGAAGATTGGATTGACTGACGGTTCACTTGTGCATACAGACACAACTGCTAAGTGTCTTTCTTCTTCTGTTTCTTCTTTATTGTGTGCTTTCGACTTTGGCCAGTTCTCTATTGCCTCAGACAACCAACTCGGCCCCTGTACCCACAAATTGCTTTTTAAAAAGTCCTTTACTTGCATTCCTCGGGATAAAAGATCGGCAGGGTTTTGACTCCCGGGAACATGAGTCCAAACTGATCCATGAGTTGAAGTTTGGATCTCAGAAACCCGATTAGCTACGAAGGTCTTCCAAGTACTCGGAGGAGATTTTAGCCACTGTAGTGTCACAGTGGAATCGGACCAGAAAGTGGATTTTATGTCACCCATATCTAGTGCTTGTTTAACCTGGGAGTGTAAACGAGAGGCAATGAGTGCTGCGGAGAGTTCAAGTCGGGGTAAAGACAATCTTTTGAGTGGTGCAACACGGGATTTAGCTGCTAACAGGTGCACTCTAATATCGCCTTCAGAATTGATGGTCCTAGCGTAGATGCAGGCCCCGTATGCCTTTTCGGAAGCGTCTGCGAATGTATGTAATTCAACACAAGAGTTGATTTGTAGAGCATATCGATCAAACTTAAATTCAGCAAGATTTATTAGTTGGCTGTGAAATGACGTCCATTTATTTTTCAGAGCATCTGGTACTTCTTCGTCCCAGGAAATTGCCAGAAGCCACAGTTCTTGCATTATCATTTTACCAGTAATTATAATCGGAGATATAAGACCAAGGGGGTCAAATAATTGGGAGATCATTGAAAGTATCGTGCGTTTAGTCACCTTAAGATTTTCCTTAGTCATCCTGTAGTCGAATCTGAATTGATCTGGTTCTGGTTCCCAAAGAATACCCAACGCTTTTACAGTTTCCTCGGGGTCGAATCGACGTGTAGATTGAGTGCCTATTTGATCGGAATCCAAGCCTTCCAATACTTCCAACTTATTTGAGACCCACTTTCTGAGTGGAAAACCACCTTTTGCGGAGAGTTCAATCAATTCCTTACGAAGTTTTATAGCATGCTGGATGGAACTCGACCCTCCAATATAATCGTCCATATCGAGAGATTTTTTGTATTCAGGAGCACCCATCGGAAAGTTAAGTGCTTCGTCGTCAGCCAACTGAAGTCACGGTGTCTCTGGTGGAACGATTTTATTTATCGAAAATTAGCATCGCTAAATTTTGCACCATTCGAAAGCTGGGACTTTCCCCTTTCATTTGAGCCCAAATTTGAAATAATCTACCGGGGGGTCTAGAACATTTTATTTTTTTGAAGATTTTTTAACCTTTCTACCGGTTTTTTCAAAGTCAAAGTCGTACTAATCACTGTGAAAACGGTTGTCTTTCCCTTAGCGCAAATCCAACATCATATGTCAATAACATGATTTAATAGGAAATTTCCCTGGCTACAATTTTGTAGAAGACATCAAAGTGATAAAAATTGAGAGAAAAGAGTTGGACTGTCACAAACAGAGTGATTATTATTTCATTTGAAAAATCTAATAAAACTTCTCACCACTGATTGTACTTAGACCAGAAAAAGTATTCAACGAGCTTAGTTATTGATTGTTGAGTGTATCAATGTTCAAAACGGTTTATTTACATTGAAAAATCAATCTTTTACATGAAATTGATCAGGATCATCTGAAGTTATGAACATTTTTATGGTTTTATTATTCCGGAACAAATATCAAATTCTTTTTTTTTGTTACTCAAATTTTTCCAAAAATTCCTAAGTGGGGAATAAATAATGTTTAAGGTATTTTAAACAAAAATTTGATACATTCTTCGAAAATTATAACAGTTGAAAGAGCGAAAACCAAACTGAAGATGCTGGGAGTAATATCACCTGTCGTTTAGAATTTTTTTGTTTAAATGTTTGATCTTAATTTTCTCGATTGTTTGATTTTGTGCAATGTAGATTGTATACAAGTTTGTTGCAAGCCAGCTTTGGTTCAATTTTTTTTCCAATGTATTGAAAATTTGAATTAATTTCTATTTTAAATCCCCCCCTTCTCTCCTACTCGCGATGTTTCAACTCCTAATAAATTCCTAACAAAAGATAGATTTCAAATTTGTTCTGGCCATATAAAAAAAAGTCACCTGGTTGACTAAGATTAGGTTATTCATTTCATACTTTGAGCAAAGTTACATTTTGAATAAGTTCCTAATCTGGGCAAATATATGTAGAAAATTTTTTTTAAGCATTTTAAGCCACTGCTTCAAATACTGTTTATGACAAAAAATCTGATGACTTCAGATCTGAAAACTTAAAGTGAATTGAGAGAATATTTTCAGATAATAGTATTACATCAAATCAACCTTTTAAAATTGTTGAAAACAAAGTTGATGTTGAGATTTTGTAATCTTTTTTTCCTTTTTATCATAAAAAAAATCAATGCAAGGTAATGAAGGATTAGGTTCAGTTCTTGTACGTTTGAGAAAAATGAACAATCTCGAATTTTTGCTTGAAAACTTACATAAACTCGACCACATTCTTACATACACGAGTGCAAGTGGTTCCAAAAACACTAATTTTTGCAATCAAACATAAAGAATAGATTGAGTTTTTTTTATAATTTTATATATGACACTTTATCATGCTTGTGATACCCTTGTTTAAGGTTTAACAATCAATCAAAAGTAAAAAGTATGAAAACCTTCAGAAATCATCAAAAAGATTGAAAGATTTTCAACCAAGATGTTTGATTTTAAAAATTTAGGTGAATTATTTGAAATTTGGGCTTAACTGTAAGAAGTAAATCTGATTTGTCTCCTAGTCCCAAATGTTTGTTTAAAAAGTATTCAATCTAACTTAGCTCAGAATATAAATAACTAAATTTTCAAGATAGGTGGGAGACCCTAGAAATGCTCATAACTTCAGATAATACTGATCAATTTCATGTAAAAGATTGATTTTTCAATGTAAATAAACCGTTTTGAACATTGATACACTCAACAATCAATAACTAAGCTCGTTGAATACTTTTTCTGGTCTAAGTACAATCAGTGGTGAGAAGTTTTATTAGATTTTTCAAATGAAATAATAATCACTCTGTTTGTGACAGTCCAACTCTTTTCTCTCAATTTTTATCACTTTGATGTCCTCTACAAAATTGTAGCCAGGGAAATTTCCTATTAAATCATGTTATTGACATATGATGTTGGATTTGCGCTAAGGGAAATACAATCGTTTTCACAGTGATTAGTACGATTTTGACTTTGAAAAAACCGGTAGAAAGGTTAAAAAATCTTCAAAAAAATAAAATGTTCTAGACCCCCCGGTAGATTATTTCAAATTTGGGCTCAAATGAAAGGGGAAAGTCCCAGCTTTCGAATGGTGTAAAAATTAGCGATGCTAATTTTCGAAAAATAAAGTTTTCTCCCAGAGACACCGTGTAAGTAGAGCCCGAGTTGCGAGGAACGAAGACGGTGCTAATCCGTAGGTGACAGTTTGAAGTTCATAGATGGTCAGAGGATCAGATGGCTGGAATCTCCATACAATTCTTTGGAATCGTCTGTCTGAGGAGTGGATCAACACTTGACGATACATTTTTTCTACGTCAGCTACTAAAGCGATTGGATGCTTTCGAAATCGGATCATCAGAGTTATAAGGTTTTCTTGAACCACCGGACCAATACAAAGACCATCATTTAACGAATAACCTGTCGATGTTTTACTGGATCCGTCGAAAACGACACGAGTTTTTGTGGTAGTGCTCGATGACTTTATGACCGGGTGGTGGGGCAAATAATAACAGGGATGGGTTTCATTTTCAGGAAATTCAACTTTCTTCATATGTCCTAGTGAAATATATTCCTGCATAAATTTGTCATATTCGGCTCGGAGTTCAGGCTTTTTTTGAAGTCTTTGTTCCAGCAAATTGAATCTATTGATGGCAATTGATTTAGATTCTCCAATCACTGACTCAAAATTTGGGCGCTTGGGAAGGGTTACAACGAAACGACCATCACTCTGTCTAAAGGTGGTTGCTTTGAAATTTTCTTCGCAAAATGTTTCCTCTACCGAATATTCAGTGCGGTTTGGGAGCTCCTCTACCTTCCAAAATTTTTCTATTGCTTCTTCTAGGGAGACGAGTGACAAAGTCGACGCGGCTACGAAATTGAGATTTTTAGGAGAAGCCATATTACCACCACCTGCAACTACCCACCCGAAAACACTGTTGACCAAAATGGGTAGCGATCCGCTCAATTGTATTCTGTCTGCATTAGGGAAACATTCGAAGAAAAGCTGAGTTCCTATTATCATATCGATTGGGGCTGTTTGATAGAAATTCGGATCAGCTAAACTCAAATGATGAGGTAATTTCCAGTCAGCAATTGAAATAGTTTTCGAAGGTAGATCCGCAGTCATTTTTTTCAATACTAGAAAGGTGACAACTCTTGAGAAATTCCCATCTCTCGATAAAATTTTGCTGGTGACTGTTTCAGTGGCTTGTGTTGGAGTTGCACCTATACCTTGAACTAAAATGTTAGTTCGTTGACGCTTGATTCGTAGAAGTTGAGCTAGTCGATCAGACATCAAATTAGGTTGGGAAGCGCTATCGAGCAGTGCTCGAGCGAGATGTTCTTTACCGTATGCATCGACCACACGTAAAACTGCTGTTAGCATGAACACAGTTGGGCTAGAATTGGACAGTGAATTTGAGTGTTGTGTATCAATGGGAAAGTCATGTAAAGCTGTGGTTTGAACGGTTACGGCGCTGTTCTGACTTTCATTCACCATGTAATCTTGATGGCCATAACTCGGATCAGAATTTGTAGTGTTGAAATGTAGCATAGAATGATGTGATTTATTACAAAGGCGACATTTGTAATTAGATGGGCAATCTCGGGCGAAATGATCTTGACGGAAACAGTTGATACACAGTCGTTTTTGGTTAACTATTCGCAAGCGGTCGTTTACAGACATGCGTTCAAATTTGGGGCATTTTACTAGCAGGTGACGTTGATCGCAAGCGTGGCAAGATGGAAACGAATTCTCAGTCGTAGCATGAGATGAAATTCTCGGGGGTAATGATTGTCTAAAGTAGGACCCGCTTTTGAAGGTTGTGTTGACGGCTTGAGAAGGGATATGGTTCACAGATATAGATTCCAATACACGTACTCTTTTTTCCAAAAATTCTACCAAGCACTCATAGGTTTGATTATCCACAGAAGCAGCATGATCTTCCCAAGCTTTAATCGTTTCCTCATGCAATCTCATACAGAGAAGGTGTTCCAACAGCGTACTCCACTGGACCGTTGGCTCACCTAGTTGAGCAAGAATTTTGATATGCCTTTGGAATTCATCTAAAGTTGAATGAAGTGTAGCAGCAGTTTCTTTCTTCATTCGTGGAATTTCAAGTAAATCTTGAAGATGACGTTTTTTCAATAAGTACTCATTGGAGTAACGGTTAACTAAAATTTGCCAGGCGATAGGGTAGTTGATTGCACTGATACCAATGGACTCAATCAATTGAGCAGCTTCATCTTTTAACGCGGAACGTAGATAATGAAATTTTTGTATGTCGGGTAGCTCTACATTTTCATGAATCAAGGCCAAAAATGTATCATGAAAAGTAAGCCAGGTACGGTAATCACCGTCAAAATCGGGAAGTGTAATGGTTGGTAGCTTGAGTCCAGATAAGGTAGAAATATTGCGAATGGGAGGTTCTATGGGGCGGTTATTAGGGGTTACCATTGGGGTGGGCATTTTTGATAGTAAATTAGCTTTTATCTTAAAAAGCCTTGGCTCGTAGCTCTCACGGAAGCTTAGGTTCAATTCTTTACCTTCTTTGCTGGTTTCCAGATCCTCTAGTTGTGTTTGCACTTCCTCCAACGATGTCCACAGACGGTCTAAGTCCTCCAATCGAAGAGGCACTTCGAGCCCGTCCCGTTCCTCCTCGAAGTTGTCGACAAAGTTTCCAGCACGGGTGAGAGAGGCCAGTAGGGTTGTCCGTCGAGTAGACAACTGATTTTTAGATCGTGGTGTGCTCATTATGAATGCGCAGCAAGAAAGGTACCTGGAGTAAGGCTTAATTTGCCTTGTAGCTGATTCTACGATGACTTGGTAGTTAGAAAGCTGGCTTGATCGCAGTTTATTCTCGGACAAAATATAGCAGATACCGGTGCGACGTCCTATAACCTTGCCGGTGGGTTGAGCTGGACGAAGCAAGCGTCGAAATGATCGGTCTCTTTAAGCAAAAAGGAGAAAGGATCTAAAAGCACCCACGTGTGACTGCGCGCTATATGGAGAGGTACTTTACCTAGTACCTGTTTAAAACAGGCCTTGAATTTTATTATCCCTGGAACTGGTGGAACTCTCAATCTGCGATTGGAGTTGATGGTTATGGTGACTAGCAGCGGTTAGGACCTGTGGACGTACCACGGTAATAGATGACCGGAAATGACGATGTCGGAACACCAAGTTGGAAAGGTGCTTGAATTAAATAGGAAAAAATATCTAAAAGCACCTGGGGGGACCCTCGGTTATGTTGGAGAGGTACGTACCATGTACCTAAAAGACTAGGCCTTGTATGCTATACAAATCCGGAAAGAATCTTGTAACAAGGGCGGCAAAACTGGCTTGGCGTCGTTTGTCGGAGTTACAGAACCATTGTTCTACTTGAACAAAATGGCGTCGATTACTCAACAAAATGAGTTTTAGCAGCTATGACGCGTAATTTGACTTTAGCGAGGAATGTTACAACGGCGTAGCTCTTAATCCTGGTCACGGCACCACTTTTTGTTAGGGCAGGCCAAGACTCGCCGTTATTTTAACGTTTTCTCGCGCGATTATGCGGACATCTATAATCCGAAGTTCACTTGAGCTGATTTTGTCTAAGCAGTACAGTAAAGATTAATCGTTCACTTTCCACTTTAATTTCCGGATAACCTTGGGAAGGAACTTCAGGGATAGCACCTTAAACTTTCAAGCCACTTTCCGGTTAAATGAAGTTGGACTTTGTTTAGGAGAAACAACGAAGATGACTTCTATACTTTATTGATCTCAAGTGAACACTGATTGCACATATCGATATTAGCTTTTAAGAAGCTGTTCTTTTAGAAAAAAGTAATTACTCGCGAGAACAATCTTTTTCTACGTATTACGGTGGGTTTGGCCGTATTCATATAAAAGTAATTACACCGAATCCTAACAATGCCTTTTGAGCATAATTTTGAGTAATTTTGTCAAAATAAAAGTGGTAAAATGTCAAAATGCCATTTTAAATATACTGGTAGTACACTTCTTTTAAGTTTTGGTTTCACTGAAAGTGTTTTTAAATCTCGTTAAGCCAGCCTTTTTGAAGAAATTTTGAAAGCATAACAATGCCATGTTCTGGGCTCTTCCCATATCAAAAAATGGGATCACTGTACTCTTAAAATTCATTCAACCGCGGTATCAATAAGGTTTCAGTGAAACCTGCACTTGACATGAATAAACTATTCGTAAATGGAAATAAAGACTAAAATTTTGGCACTATATAACCTCTATTCGGGCAAAATGATACCAAATTTAACTTTTAAGGCACAGCAGTAAAATTTGGTATAATTTTGCCATAAGGGTCTACTCGGGTATGATTTAAGGTCATATTTATCTAATATCTAATTTACAAGTTTACATCTCGAGTTTCATTACTATAACTTTATGCAATTCAGTGCTAAAAAGTCAACTTTTTGACTCAGAAAAGCAGAAACGAAAATTGCTACTTGATCAGAAATCTACAGGACATTGGCATGGTTGATAACATGCGGTCAGTATTGTAGGTTATATTCCCAAAAGGTTTTTTTCTTAATTTGCATTAAACTGTGTATAGAACACGCAGCATAATTCGATTTTGTCAAATATAGTTATTTTTGCAACAAGTTGCATAAAGTGTATTTTTTCCAGTTTACGTCTCGGTGGGCAAGTGGTTGACGTGGTAAGGCAGTAATCGCATGGACCACCTGAGGCATGGGCTCAATTCCCATCTCAGGACTGTGTGTTAAGTTGTCCACGATTATTCAGTCTGTAAAGCCAAAATCGGCTTAGACGGAGTACGTCTTTTTTTTAAGTTGCAAAAAGTGAAGCAAATTTCAAATAGTTCACTTTTGAACACTGAATGGCATAAAAATATTTTGGCTTCTTAAAACTTCGCTATCAGTTTAACAAAATTAGCTTTGGCATAACCCGGATTGAAAAATTATTTTTGATTACATTACTTGAAAACTTACCAAAAGATTCTTACAATTTATAACCACTTCCAGAACAAAGGACGTATAAAAAATCGAATGATTTGGAATTCATTTCATATTTCATGCTACTCGTTTTGTTTTCATATTTCAGTAGGAATGCCCTGATACAAAACAAGGCCGTCAAACGTTTGCACAGATCGCGTTGGAATTTGGCTGGTAATTTTACCTCCACACTCAAACCCCCTTCCCACCACTTCCAGATGCAGACGACAGTTTCCAGAGAAAGTTGAAAATTGTTCACACAATCCATCCGAGAAGAACCGCATGCAGATCCATCCCCACATTTCATTGCTGGGGAACATTTTATTTGCTTTGGGTTTGTTTTTCGGCTGGAATATGTAAACTGCCACCGATCCCGGGAAGGTCGTTCCGCGGGCTGTGAAAATGACACAAAAAGATGATTTGTGGTGGGTCAAAGACAAAGGCGAAAACCGAGCGACAACCCAAATGCGACCTCGCTACCAGATTTCGGTGTTCCAATCTGCGTCCGTCCAGGCACGGAGACGGGTCTTCCATACATGTGCCCAATCCACTCCACCGGGCGAATCGGGCTTCCTCAGAAGTAACGAGCCGATTTTGGGCTCACGTCCTGCCGAGCCTGATCGATGATTAACTTCCTTTTAAGGAATTTATTCAAAATCGAAGCTGATGACAATTTGAAATATGAAAGCATCGCATCGATTCGTCGTAGACTCGGTAGCCTGCATGTGGTGCGGGAGGTTGGGATCGGATCAGGCCGCGCACATTAACGGGCCCCCAAAAGGAAGGCGGCTCAAAGCAAACAAAAGCGATTGAGCTTCTTGGGTTTCATATTTTACTCGCCTCTGTGTGTTTTGTATAAAACCGACCGCTTCCAGCCGATCATACCGTGCGGTTTCTTCTTCTTTCCTCGATTTTTTATCGCTGGCTGACTGGCTGATAGGTTATGCATCCTCCGCGTGAGTTCCGATATGTTCCGACTGTGACGGGTTCCTGCCTTGTCTTCTGGTGTCTTTCCTCTCAATTTTTGAATATTTTAAAGGTCTAATTAAGTTTTGTTTTCGTGGGACTTTGGAAGTGTGTATGGGTCTTCGAGAATTCTTTACCTGTCTTACGTGTCCGCGATCGCCAGTTCTGTCCACTTCCCGTGCGACATTCTCGATGTTCCTATGGGTTTTTGCGTGAACCAGGTCCTACGTCCATTCGAGTAGTATGTGTTTAGGTATGTGTGAATGCTTTCCGAAGCTCGATCTCAATCCTCTCGATTCTGTCACCATTCACCATTTCGGTCTGGTACTGATATTCAACACGAAAGACGATCGCTTTGGGAAAGACCAATGGGAATTGAGTGGGCTTTATCAACATCGTGGCTATTAATTCTCATAAACAGAGTCGTTTGTTAAATGAATGAACGTGCGGAGAGAAGATCGGTGCGATGCGAGGCATGATTTGTGGCTAATAGCTCTCGCTTTCGGTACGAACTTAAAATATTCATAACCAATTATTTTTTCGGTATCCTAAATTTTTCTCACTCGGGCATTCTTATCTTTGAGCCGTGCATTGATATTGAATATTTTCATAAATGGCTTCGAAAACATTTCTGTATAAGTTTTATCTAAAAAGATTTCCATGAAGGCCGATCAATTACGATTACTAGAGTCTAAAGTTGTTTTAAAAAACTTTTGGGCTTGCGTTACTGTACATAATTGTAAAACTGTAGAATAACAAGTAGTTAAAATGAAATTAATAACTATCAAAAATCACCGAAAAAGCATGTCTTTTCAAAATTATTTAGTTAATTTTTTGTCACCATTACACCACTGATAAACTAATGTAACTTCCTAAACAACGGGCGACAACTAGCTAATCATTCACGAACCATAGGCTCCTTTGTAAGCATTTCAACGGTATAATTACTGACTTTGAGATGATGGTTGATGGAAAGGGAATGCAGTGCTACGTTACACTAATCAAACTCATGCCTTCACTGTAACATTAGTAAAAAGTTTCTCCCAATAAATTCCTTTTAACCCAGTCCCAATCAAAATTATTTTTCTATGATGCAGAGTAACCTCGGTCCTAGAGCACAAAATAGATCTTTCATCTCTTTGCTTTTTTTTCTCCAATCTATCCATTGACTACTAGGACGTGGCCGGCGCCGTTATTGCCGTTTAAAAGAGAGTATCCGTTTTGTGCAATGTGAATGAGCTACTAATCCCAAGCACCATTCATTTGGCCTCTGAACAAAATGAAATTGCCTATTACGGTTTATGGTGAACGTGAGAAGTTAATCAAGCTAAGCTAAGCTTAGCTAAACTAAATAATGATTGGCACTGAAACAGTTTTTAATTTCAATACGAAACTATAATATTGTGAATCACACTTTAATTCAAAGTCGGGTAGCCTGGCAAAGCGTATCAGAGAAATTCAGGGATGACTTTTGCTTATGACTTACGTAAAAAAAAAAACAAAATATTTTTTTAAATGCATTTTCAGCTGAACTCAACAGCAGATTTGATGTTTTGTCCAAACAAGAAGCATATCATTCGAGTCGAACTTTCAACATTCACTGTTTTCCCTTTTGCTTGATATGTTCTCGGTAAGTGTCCTTACCACCCCCCTTTTCCCCCTGCTAGAAGGCAGTCGGTCTCCCCCTTCATTCCTCTCCTCTCCAGAGTGCAATGCGTAAAAGTCTATAACAATTGTAGAAACATATCTCGAACCCGAACAACTTTGCTGACTTTGTTAGCATAAATTAAGAACTTATGCTAAAAAACTGTATCGACCATTCTCCCCCCTTCGTATCTTTCTACTCACTGGAAAGAGGATGATGTCTCGAGCCATACCGAAATAATTTCCTATTTCACATTTTATCCATTTGTAAGATAACTTCTCGGGTTATGCAATAAAAATTGTATGAAAGCCCTCATCCTCCCTTCCTATATCCTAAAGTTCCTGTGGGAGACTCAAAAGTGGCTGAAAATCAAATCAAATTTTAATAAAAGTGAAGATGAATGATTCCATGAAGTGAGAGGAATGTGATAGGTTTTTTCAAGCTCAATCCGAGAATATGAATATAAGAAATTGATAAAAAAAAATAACCATAGACTTTTTACCATATTAAAGATCAAGGGTTGCACTCCGATGGTTGGTTTGAACTTCGTAATTTTTCTGATTTAGTGATCTTAGAAGTTCCAAGGCGTTAACACGGTACCATGTAATTATTTCTTGACCAAAATCATCCAGCACACCTTAATTAATCCCGGATGTTCGAACATGGGGCATAAATTTGGATAAATTGCAAGATGACTATGACTTAAAACTAGAGAAATAGTGTTTGACTAATAAAAAACGTTCGTATTTTTTAACTTCAACCTGTGTTTTGGATTCAAATTCAGCCTCAAATCTATGTTTCATCATTTTGCATCATACTTATGAATGTTAATGAAGAAATCAAGCAATTTGATAAAGTATTATAGCTTAAATATCAAATTCCTCAACGCTAGAGGAGCATCTCTTAAAACCCCCTTTTAATACCTTCGAAAACCTTCGCAATTCTAGAAAACTCCTAAAAATGCAGTTATCTTTTTCAAATAATTCGTAGCATTTTTATTCACATTTGCACAGTAAATTTTTAAAAATAATCTTGTTTTTGTTGAAAAACTCAAGTGGTACTATTCTTGTTTCGCACCCCTTTTTCACATTTTTGGTCCTCAACGCCAATTGCTACGTCCAAAAAAAGTAAACTTATGCTTGATTTATCGGTTAAACAATTCATAACAAATTGTAAAAGAAAATGTTCGTGATTTTCAATCATTCATATTTTAACAAGCAAAACACATAGTGGTACTATTCTTATTTCGCTCACTGTATATATACATATCTTAAATTGAATGTTTATTCCCTACAGAATCGGTAGATGCTAAACCGATCGAAATTTGGTATATGGCCATATTTGGATACCGAGAATGGTTTCTAAAATACTTTTGAACGCCTTTCAATTAAGGGAGGATTGGGGCTACCATACAAAACTGACAAAAATAACAATAATCGAGCAATTAAAAAAACCTGATATACATATGCGTTTTGACATGATGAGATGATTGATCTATATACATGAAAATAAATTTCTGTCTGTCTGTTTCCAATAGACTTGAAAACTACTAAACGATTAACGTTAAACTTGGCAGGAAGAGGCTTATGAAGCCGGGGATGGTTCCAATAGGTTCTTCTTACTGGAAGGGGGAAGGTGGTCTCTCAAGCAAAAGTAACAAGTCTTCATACATTACTAGAAAACCGCTTATGCAAATGGAACCAAATTTGGCATGGGATTGTATTTCGGTAGGGGGATTTCTTATATTTTTACATAAATCGAGACTTAGGAAAAAAATATAACATTTTGTTTTGAGAATAACTTTTGAATGCATGGATGGAATTTGTTGAAATTTTCAACGAAGTTATCTGATAATGTACCTAATTTTTATATGTAGAATTTTGGATGATGATAATTTGTCAAGTGGTTTTTAAGATAGCGTTCAATGAAGAAATTTATAGACTTTAATTTTTGGGAAACATATGCGCCGTCTATAATGTATACAATGAACCACCGTTTTTTCTATATCAAGGCTATTTTCGATAACGTTTTTTGTTTTCTGAAGCTTGATCTTCAAAAAAACTCAAAATTTTGAATTTGCTCAAAGTTATAACAAATTTAGCCGATTGTCCTCCTTCGGCACAATAACAACATATTTGACTTTTTATCACTCCACCACAGTTTTAACGTAATGGCACGATTCCAAATCCAACTTAAACCGTCTTTGTAAGAGCTATTGAAGTGCTTTTGAGTGAAAACGGTCGCATTTTGAGGCAGTCTTCTTTGTGGCCATTCATCGTGTCAATCGTTAAGAAGGACTAAGTAATTTGTCGTTTCCGCAGATCGTCGTCCTCCTCAAATATTAGACTTTATATATTCAATGCTGTCTCCTTGTTTATTTCCGGAAAATACAGGTGAAACTTATCAACGAAAAGTTTCTGGTTGAAATCCTGCCAGGTGACCGCTAAAGAGTTCATTTTTCATTTTTTCTCGAAATTTTTCTAATATGTCCCCTCAAGCATACAAATATTTTGCGCACGATTTGACCACCGTATTTTGTTTATTTTATCAATGGGCAACTTTTCTACCAGGTAAAAATGAAGTCAGGGCTATTCATAAGTCAGCTAGACGAACCAATCAGAAAAAAATGTCAACAGAATGCAGACTCCTTAAATAATGCAAAACATCCATTTCCGGCTGGCAAAAAGTGTTGCCTGACTAGTAGACACCATGTAAATGACTACTAATGATCAGTTCCAAAGATCGCAATCTGTGCATCTGGTTTTTACGCAATATGACAGATGTTTTCTGATGGACAAAAAAAATTATGTTAAAACCGGATTTAAGATATCAAATTCTTCGAGATGTCTACTCATGAAAAGGTTTCAACCAGAATTGAATTGCTTTTTCTAGATGACTTTGTGTAAAATATCGTGATTTTGCAAAGGTTTTGCTTCTGTGGTAAAAAAATTAAATCAATACATGTCTGAAAAAAGTGTGCAAAGATAAAAAAAAAGAGATTCATAGCCTTAGAATTGCATCAAGGTCACTAAAAGTGAATATTTTGGACCGATAATCAAAATAAAGTTGTACTTTCCGATGGAGCTTGATGGATCAGACGGCCAACAGTGTTATTGGTATGATTTGCAATTGAATCGGAAGTTGAGATGAGCAGGAATTCTGGCGGTTGTACATTCTTGTGCTGGTGATTCTTTTGCAAATCCGGAAAAGCTTTCTGCAGCGTGAACTTCCACAAAACTGCGATGGAAAAATACCTATTTTTTCCGATTCAAAATAAATCCCAAGTTTTTGTTTCATCATTTCACATCATTTTAATGAAGAAAGTAAGTGGTTTGGTAAAGAATTACAGCTCAAATATCAAATTCCTCAACGCTAAGAGGAGCATCTCTTAAACCTCCTTTTAAAACCTTTGAAAACCTTCGCAATTCTAGAAAACTTCTAAAAATGCAGTTATTCGTTCAAATAAGTCGTAGAAGCATTATTATTCACTTTTACACAGTAAATTTTTAAAAAATAATCTTGATTTTGTTGAAAAACTCAAGTGGTATTATTCTTATTTCGCACCCCTTTTTTCACATTTTTGGTCCCCAACACCATTAATAATTATTACAAACTGTAAAAGAAAATTTTCGTGATTTTCAATCATTCATATTTTAACAAGCAATACACATAGTGGTACTATTCTTATTTCGCTCACTGTAGATGTAGCTGTATTTGGTAAGAAAACTGTCAGGCTAGCTTCGAATTACATTTGTAAATTAAAAATCAATTTTGGACGAAATAAACTATAGAGTTTTGATAAAGTTAGTTAATCAATTAATAATTTTATGTTAAGAATTTTGAAAAAACAATACTTTTTATGCAGGGAAAAATTACTTAACTTCAAATGAAATTCAAGTTTAATTTTAACAAAACACTTCTAACCTGAGAGTTTTTAAGTCCAGTATTTTCCAATGGCTTCCCCGAGATGTGGAAAGTGTGCGTTAATCATTATCGAAGTCATCCAATCTTGGATATTATTTTTCTATTTTCATCTCCATTAGAGTGATTTCCTTCCCTCTAGATTGATGGTCGAAACAAAGCGCTCATCAAAGATGTAAATGATGATATATTCTGCCGACTGGAGTGAAATATGGCAATGGGAATGCTTCAGGTGCACCATCCTGATGAATACGGAAAAGGAAACGAATTTAATAACACCAATTTGTTCGGTGCACGACCCAGCCAGGATTCATTTGGCCAAATCTGCTTAGCTACATACACAGCAGAGCGAAGAAAACTGTAGTCGGGAAAAATGCTCCAATTTCTCGGTGAATAATTACGATATTATCTATCCAAGTGTCTTATCGTAAATCACCCACATTTCCCTTAATTATATTTTATATCCTATTCGTGATGGAGAACCTGCCGATTTTCCCGGAGCTCGGCTTCTCAATTACTATGCCAGTCAAATCGTCCTAATATTCGAAGAGCAACAAACAGTGATGAGCAGAATCGTGCAAAATAAAATTTCCCTTGTCTTGGGCCTCGAGACTTCACCGGATGCAGATGGTTTCACCCTCTCACAGTTCAATCGATTACTTACTTATAAATGGGGGGAAATGCGCCTTTCTCAGTCGCTGCAAACTCTCTTATACCTTTTATTCATAAGCGGAAATGAAACTCAAACAATGTCTCATCCAATGCGAAACAATAATTACCAACAATCTTCTGTTTCTGACGATTGGAAAAATTACTTTTCCCTCTGACTTCTTCACCAATCATCCGTTTCAGTTCGCCTGAATGTGGGACGTTTTTTCTGAGCACAATTTGGCTCTGATTTTCCCCCTTTTTGAAGACCTTGGGGTCGTGTTTTGAATGAATTCGAACGTTTTACAAATCGTCACATCGACATACGGAAGGAAAAAAAACTTCAACTGACTGTGAGACGATGACCCGGTGGAAAATAAAACTTCAATTTCCTCCCTCCATCCGAGCTATTGAAATGGAGAAGATCAATTTTTTGTGTAACTGAATCTTTGATTCTTAAAAATTTTACTACCTTGCTCAATTTGATTCAGTGAATTCATCACGGTTGGTCATACGAGAAACGTTAACTCGCGTTGCCATTCAGGGGCACATTTCATTCATGGACCGACACTCAACAGAAATATCTACCTATCTGCCCCTCTATTTTCTTCCAGTTGAATCGAACCAGCAAGAGGCCAGCATGTCTCGAAACATGTCGGCTTTGGCGTATCGCGGTCTCCAGCTGATTTTGTTTGACCGTTTCAGGGCAAAGACATGTTTGCTCATATACAGTTAATCGATTTGAATGTACATCTTCAATCTACCTGCCGAAGGAAGTGGTTACAAATTTCGTGAAATAGGAAACTTTTTTTAGTTTTTTAATTATTATTACTTTAACCAAATTAAAGCAATGTAAAATTCATGCACATATATATTTGAGATTTTCGTATTTTTGTCACTAAGGGTAAAGTGGGTTAATTATTTGGTTCATTATGAATTATTATGAACAAGAGGCATAAGAACTCGAGCTTCCAACCAAAATGATGTATGACCACTACATTCAAGCGAAACAAGAGAAAGCATTTTATGGGACTTTCTTCCTATTGGATAATTTATCCCAAAAACAAGAAAATAAAAAAAAACAGTGCCGTAGAGAAGTGAGATTCGAACTTCCATTACCACATTTATATCGTCTTACCAAACCGACATCTTAACCAGTGGACCACTTAAGCTTCATTCAGGACGAGGGATATTTCTCATCTATCGCACTTTTTCTTAGATTTGTCAAAATTTAAAAAAAAAATCAGAAATCATCAGTTTTTGAAAGAAAATTAGCAAAAAATGGAAAAGGTAATAAAAACGTTTAAAATGCTTTTAAATCTAAATTTTTCTCGGGCTTTGTTCGGAATAAAATTAATAAAACCAGGAAATCTTGTATATTTTTTTCGATTATGCTCTAATAACGGAAATACCCTGAAATCAGCATTCTTTATCATTCTCTCAATGCATCAGCATCATTCACAAAATAATCGTTCTCAAATTATTATTATCAAAATAACGTTCAATTGCGAATTTCAATGAGCGATTCTCTAAACAAAAACATTTCTATATTTTCAATCTCATCTTATTTCAAATGTATGATTCTTTGTCTTGAAAATTTAGTTTGTAATCTGAATTACTGTTTTTGAAGGTAACTCTTATCACAATCACAAGAACTTTGGACAAAAACTTCATTATTTTTTCCAGAACATTTAAAAAAAAAAGAATTTTAATTTTAAGTTTTTATCAGCATGACTATTTTTAAATGTCAAAAAATTATATAAAGATTTTTAAAGACATATATAAAAAAATTAAAAAGAAATAAACAGATCAATTTGAGTTATAAATTTTGCAATTTCCTCCGATAGCAACTTTGATTCTCAATTTTGTATATGAATTCAATTCGTAATTTGGTAGTAAGTAATTCGATACTTTGAATTGCTGAAATTTTTACCCGTTACAGTTCCTGGAGTGACAATTTGACGCTCCTGACTAAAACCAATATATCTCTCTTGTTTCTCAACCGATTTCTACAAAATTTATAGTTTCGGAAACATCGACAAAAAGTTTGAAAAAAGCCACTTTTGAGAATTTGTCAAAAATTCTGTTTAGTATTTTGAAAATCTAAAGGTGCGAAATTGTGCAAAATTATGTAAACTATCCAATCCTCCTTTCATAATTCATTGATTTAAAAGTGCGGGTCTTAAACCACTTTTTGACATTTTTTGTGGCCATAATCTTGAAAAATTTCAAAAAATATATCCTTATGAACAACGTATAGCTTCTAACTAAATTTTATTTTGAGCACTCTGTAACTGATTTACAGTCTTTTTCCGAAGCATGTTTTTTCGATTTTTTTTCTTAGACTTTGAATAGCGTAAAATTGAAGTGTTGTAGGTGGATATTATCTGAAAAACATATTTGAGTTACACCACGAGAAATTCAGAACTATAAAATTTTAAAAATCGGTTGAGAAACAAGAGAGATAAAGCGGTTTAAGTGAGGAGTGTCAAATTGACACTCAAGGTCTGTTAAGTGTTTTTTTTTCTCGGGCTTTCAGGGTGCGTCCATAAAAAAGTAATGATGCATAATTCAAGATTTCGAGAATTTATTGAGGGACCCCGAAGAAATTGTATTATTTGGATGCACCCGAAGAAAGTTACAAACATTCAATAGTGTTATATTGACACTCAAGAGCGGATTAGAGTTAACACAGAATATACAATACAATTTGAATGTTTTCAAGCTTTCAAACTTCATCTAAAATTAATTATTTGGGATATAAATAGTCCTACATAAATTAATTAAACCAGATCGAATTCGAGATCTGTCATATTATCAGAAAAAAAAATCTACGGTGATTGAGATACACAGGAGTGGTGTCATTTAAATAACAAGTTTTTTCGTAATTTGTGAAAGTATGAATTTTAAAATGACCGCAACCCCCGTAATTCAATTCGCTCACCGCCCCTTGGATGCTCACAACATGCCCCACGTTGAAAACCGCTGCAGTACCAACTGCTTAAAAATGTTAATAAATTAGTTTAAAAAAATGTAATGTTTAAAATGTTTATCAGAAAAAATAAAGTTTTAAATGAATTTGGTGGAAATTCAATCAACTTGTAAGGATCTTGGTTCCCTCTATATCAATTGATGATCTGTACTTTAAAACAAAACACGATACTGTTAACATAAAGTTTGCTTTTTTTGTTGCAAATATCATAAAAAGAGGCCTTCAGCTTATCTCCTATAAATAGCGTCAAGGACCGAATCTTTAGGTATGAATTTTTTTTTTTTTAAACTAAACAATATTAAACAAAAGAAGATTGGTGATGAAATTGGAAGCAAGCAGTCCCGAATGCGTTTAACTTTCATGGAATTTATTTCCTCTATTTTCCTTTCCCAAATGACTGGCAAAAGTATCACATCCATCAACCGAACATTCCTCATTTTTTATACTGGCTAGAAATTCTTCCATTTCTCGATTCACTCACCAATTCACTGCCGATGGATGCCGCGCGATTCGACCGCCCCTGAGCTGTAGAGTATTTAGGTGTAATGCAAGTAGCCGGACTAGATTCGTTACAGTTACGAATATAAACGAAAATTAATAAAAAAAAATCTTCTCCTAATGCGATAAATTACACATTTTTAATCTTCTGCTTACATTGTTTATACACACTTTGCCAGCTCTCTCTCTCTCTATTTCTTGGCACCTATCTTATTTCAAAAATTGTTTCATTGTTTTTCGTTTGCTTTCTTCCTCCAACCTTCTTTTGTGAATGAGCGCGGCCTCCGCATCGTCGATGGTTCACGGAATTCATTGGTTTGGTCGATCAGCAGTAAGCCAGCACCTGCACTGCCCTTCCACTTTTCACTCGGCGAAAGGTGAGAACCATGTTCATTGAGGAGAAAAGATGGCCCACCTTTTAATCCAAGATTTTATAGGCATCGTTTCATTTCTGGTGGTAAATGATGCGTGTGAAAGAGTTGAATGAAACGGTAATGCTTCGAGAGTAGTCCAGTTTGTGGCCAAGATGGGCTATTTCTATGAATGAAATGTTAAAAAATCATTCAAACTTCGTTCCCTTCATAGCGATTTGCTGAAGGTGTTCCTTCTTGAAGGAACTTGCACATACCTGCTACAATGTGGAATTTTGAATGAAAAAACCCGAAAAAAAACTAGACATTAGTTCCAGTTTCGCACCTTGATTCGGCGTTCTTCATTCAGTTTTCTTGTGCAGTCGTTTGTTCGTTCACCTTGCGTGTGGGGGATCCATGCAAAACAATCCGTTGCTGACGGGTTTGAGCTAGTTTCGAATTTCACGTGTGGGTCAGCTTACGGACCTAATTGAAAGATACAGGTATCATGGCAGATTTTGTGGAAGAAACACCACGGGCAGCCACAGACAGTGGAATAGTTAGAATGTTTTCAAAATCGCTTCGAAATACAGAACTCGCTCGTAAATCGGACGAATGTTCGATTACTTCATGCATTATGGATATTTATACAACAATCTAAGTTCCTTTTAAATGTTCTATTTTTTGAGATTTGATAAATCCAGAATATTTTATTCTGAAAAATATTATTCCATTTTGATATTTAAATTTATTCATCATCATTCGATCATTGTTATCATAAACTCATGGTTCATATTCCTCAGTAATCACCGGATATCCTGGCGACGGTCACTCCTTCCGTTATCCCAAACATATACACATTCATGATATCCAACCCCGTTTGCCGATGGAAATATCAATCATCAAGGAAAAACCGGAAATAAGTCTACTTTTCCGATTCCGAAAATGATATTATTGCTTTTAGACAGCAGCGCTGCTCCGAGAAGCAGGTTCGCTCATCCTCGGAGATCAGGCTAAGAAATTATTTCCGTTCGACATCAATAATAAACCTAGTATCGACTACTGGAGGGGTCGCTCTGGGTAATTTTCATATTAAAGCCCCGAAATGAACGCAGCTCGATCATAATTCTTGCATTAACATACATTGCACAGCAGCACACACGTAGCATAAACAAACACGCTTTTTTTCTCTTCCACATCACATCTTCTTCCAGGGCAACGATGACAGGCAGCAAGTGGCAATAAATATTAAAAGATTCTGCCTCCCGTTTGCATTTCGGTCCACATGGCATTCGGTTGGGTTTCCGAAAATGAAGGGAGTTGATAATTTGCCACGTGCTCAGCGGAAGAAAGCCAAAATGTTGTTTTTCCTTTTGCTGTCGTCAATGTAAGGCTGGATTTTTCATTTCGGAAGTTGAAAACCTACCCGAAATATTCAGGGGTTGCCTCAAAGGGGGCGTACCATTTGAGACAAATATGCTTGAACCCAGGAGAAAATTTTATGAAAATGGATAAAAATAACGCTTTATTTTTCAAAACCGGCTGAAAAGTGTGCTCGCAGCAAGTGTGAAGAATGTCCTAATGAATTGAATTCAATTGTTCGAAGCTTCATTTTCATGCATCGAAGCGTCGCGTCGTCGTCGGCGTCGCATGTGGCTACAACTTTCCTGGGGTTGACGCTACAATGCGGTTGGCAAAACAGAACTTTATGTACCGCCAACAGGCACAGCATGGGGCGCCAAACCCTCCGCGCAAATTATGCACCAACCCAACAACCTGCGTACCGTTTTCCGTCAGTTTGAGAGTGTTTTATGCACGGCGACTCAATAGCACTTGTTCCACTTCAAGTTGTCCTTTGGATTTTCTGGTTTGAGCGAACCCTTCGAATACGGGAAGTTTAGTCAATTCCTTCGAGACAGACTCACACTCTCCCGGACTTTCCCTTCCGGTTTCGTTGCGCCCGCCGCCGTTTGATGATGCTGAGAGTCCTCGACAGTCAACACAAGTGCCATTTACTGGCGTTGATTAAAGATTCATACATTAAATTAATGATTATTGTGACAATTTATTTAAGTTTGACTGAGTGAGCCGAGTACGTTGATGGATTGGAAGCACTCAGCAGGAAGAACAGGCATTGATTTTTTTTACTCCGGTTTGGCGACAGTCTAGCAAAATAATAGGTTTCTTTTTTATCAAAATAATAATATTTGATCAGGAATTGCTTTTAAATGAAAAAAAAAACTAAAACAATCCACCTCTTCCTATCACGCTGAACCTGAGAGTATTTTTAACTTTTCCTAGTTCTTATTGAAACCCTCGGGAAAAGTATTGTCTTCAGTCCCTACCAATGAACCAAGCAAAAATGTAAAATATGAAATCCATAGTTTTTTTTATGGAAAAACTCATTTTTGCATATTTCTTCATCCAGAAAGTCCAAAGAGGCTTGAAACGAAATGTCTTTTTGATTATTGTTTTGCACATTCTTGAGCTTATGGAAATTTAGTTTTAATTTAGTATATTTTAATTTTTTGGGTACAAGTTATGTTCGTATAAAAGTGAAAGTGAAGTGCCGCCGACACCATGGCCTAGAGAATAGCGTTCAAGTTTTCTTAACCAGAGGTCATGAGATCGAATCTTGGTCACGGTATATAAAGTACTCTTTCTGTGTGCTGGTGGTTTTAGCATTTGTTAGATGCTAGCTTTTGAAATATGTACGCCTTAGTGTTAAGTTTGAATTAAATTTATTCAAAGAAACATTAAGTTTCACTCAGATCCTAAAGGTGTGTGTTCGTGTTACAAGTGTAAAAAGCAAGGAATTTTCGTCGTCCAAAGTTCTACGTGTTGAGACCTCCAATATATCTCTGGTGCCATTTGAACGAAAAAAGTTGTTGGCCCATTAAATTTTCCATCGAAAATCTAATCTCGTTGTTCTAAATAAGAATCACTTCCAAAATTTGCAGAGATTTTTTGGCTGTAAAAACAACTAACGGGAGTAAACAAAAATAAAGTAACGGGAGATGTTAAAATTAATCAAATTGCAATTATTCAAACTAAGCTTGCAGCGGTCTAATATACAATATTTACCAATGTTTTAAATGAGAGATACTTAAATATGAACAATTTCATCTAACGTTTGCATTAAAAACGTACTTTTTTCAAATGGTGATTTAAAATAAACCAATACAGATAATTAAGATCAGTTAATTTTACATGAAAGATAGTAACATTAAATTACTTGCAAAAATATTTTTGACACTTCTGAGCGGGCTTGCGGCCTTTCATTGAAAAATTTAAAACAGCGGATGGATAAAAATCGTGTAGACAGGAGGTCTTTCTTCGTTTTTTTTATCAATTCATCATCAATTTTAGTCAATCAAATTGCAAAATGTTCAGTTAACTGAAACTTTTCTTATGGCGTACAAGAATCATAGACCCTTATTTAAGTTAAGACATATCGGCAAATTATAATTCTAATTAGATAGCAATTAAGACAGAAATGAAAATTGATATGTGGGAAGGTAAAAGCTAGAGCGCTTACTCAAATACGTATATAATCGATCAATTATGAATACTCGAACGGGCTAAACATTTTGGCAACATGCTACTTTTACGTATTTTGAAGTCTAATTTTCATGATTATCAGTTGTTTGTAATGTCGACAACTCTTTTTAGCCAGAAATTTAAAGGATTTTTTTTTCTAAGAATCATGTCAGTGTAGTGAATGTTTTAGTATAAAAACCGGAAAATAGCGTTAAGAATATATTGTTCACTAATTTGTTAAGGCCATAAGAAAATTCTTCATTAATACTAAGTCATAAAAAGTGTGACATGCAATTTTTATACTTGATAATAGAATACTGTGATCTGAAATTGTACGAAATTTTCGTCAAGGTGGTTGTCTGTATGTTGATATTTCTACGCAAGAATATCACACTAGAAAAAATTCTATGAAAAATGAAAATTTTATCGAATAAATCTCTTGAGATGACTTTATACTGTAGAATGTATGTTATTTAACGAATAGATTACTAAATTAGGGGGTGGGGAACGAAACATTTATGCACCATCTGGATGTCAAAACAAGGCATTAAGAGAACAATTTTTTAATGAAAATTTAGCTTTTTACATCAATAATGGATATGGAGATTTAATAGTTGGAGGAGATTTCAACAGTGTAATAAATAAACAAGATGCGAACCACACTTCGAATTATAGTTCAACGTTGAAGTTTGTAGTTGAAAATTTGTTTCTTTTTGATGCTTGGGAAATAAAAAATAAAAACAAATGTGATTTTACGTTTATTTGAAACGGCTCAGGAGCTAGGCTCGAAAGATTCTATGTAACTCATGCTCTGAAAAGTGAAATTATGGATGTCAAATCTAATGTTTGTTCTTTTTCGGATCACAAAGCAGTGATTCTAAAAGTGAGATTAAAAAATCTTGGAAAGCCATTTGGCCGAGGATTATGGCGTCTAAACGAGATCGTTTTAACAGATGAGAACATTTCGGAGTTACATCAAAAATGGTCTTACTGGATTACTCAAAGAAGATATTTTGATTCTTGGTTGTCATGGTGGACGGATTACGCTAAAGTTAAATTATCATCTTTCTTTAAATGGAAACAAAATTCAGTTAGGAAACGTTTTAGAGATACGGAAAAATTTTATTATTCAGCACTGAATAATTTGTACAGTGATTATCTTAATAATCCGTCAATTTTGAATGAAATTAATAAAGTTAAAGAAAAAATGCTTCCTCTTCAAAAAACAATGGCAAATAGTTTAAACACTCACAAAAAACCTTCATATCAGGTGAAGATGTTTCATGCTTTCAAATAGGAGATCAACTTAGAAACAAAAAGAAAACTACAATAAATACATTAGAAATAAATGGATTAGAAGAACAAAATTCTGAAATTATAAGCAACGAAATTTTTAGTTTTTACGAAAACATTTTTAAAAAAGAGCCGATAAGAAACGGTGTCAGGAATTTCCAGCCAATTCACAAAATACCACAAAATTTTGTTGAAAATAATACATTGATGAATGATATAACAAATGAAGAACTTTTTGGAGCAATCAAACAAAGTCTTTCTAAAAAATCTCCTGGAAGTGATGGCCTTACTAAAAATGTTTTCTCGAAATCAATCAATTCTAATCATCAGATTTCATGGTATCTTCTAGTGAATGAAAAAATATCGTGTGCGGAGAAACTATTTCGCTTCGGCACAGGATCATCGATGTTTTGCGATTTTTGTCCTCAAGTTATTGAGGACATTGAACACAAAATTTCGGTGTGTCCTTTAGTACGAAATTGCTGGTGGTATACTTTAAGTCAGATCAAGATCATTAATCGAAGAAAAATGCGCAATTTTGGATTCAAAGATTTAATGTTCCCTGAGCTGAGCACTTTGTCAAGATCAGAGAAAAAAAGAGGAATAAGCATTTTCACACTTTTCCTTACATACACTTTAAACACTAACAGAACTGATATTGACCTTGATGAAATAATTTTTATATTTAACTGTGATTTGTGAATGCAATACCTATTAAAGTGTTTTAAAATCTAAAGCATAATGTAAAAAAATCATAATAAACAAATTTGTTGAAAAGTAAAACAAAATGGTGTTAAGTTCTACATAGAAATTGTGTAAGATAAACAGGTTGGATAAAAATCATGACAATCAGATTACTACCAGCAAGAACTTTTAAAAACTGATTATATTTCACTTTTGCACGTTTTAGTTTCAAGATGACACTGCATTCAATTATAAAAAAGAGAAAATATTAATAATAGAATCGTCAAAGGACTAACAAACATCAAAGCATAATCAAACAGAGGCCTGACATCCCATTTAAATGCATTTGGAATTCATTTTCGTTCTAAAACGTGTTTTCTTTTGAAATTGCCTACTGCCATTCTCGTATAAATTTTCGATGCAATCCCAATAATCAAAAACTATTCGGTTTTAAACATAAACTATTTTCAAACTGTACTAGATTTAGTTACTTTTATATACATAAATAATTCAAAAACAGTTATACTGTATACCATATTTGTGGCTTGGATTCCGGATTTTATCGTTGGGACAATTTAAAGCTACAATTTATTGAGTGGTTTTAATGATAAAATTAAGATGTCTATTATTTATTTATTTATTTATTGTTCACGGTCTTCGACAACTTAATATCATTCAGACTGATATTACAATAACTTACATTACAAGATTCTTTTCCGATTCTATCAATCTTCCATCAAACACCACAATTCTTGGATGTGTTTCCAGTCCTAATATACAAATCAAATTCTGCTCTACTATACAAAATAAAAACGACTTACGGTAAGTTCCGGATGGGATGTACTTATGTTATCAACAAACAGTTTTCTCCAGTCATCAACCTATTCGAATTAATGATTTTATCTGTAATTACTAATGTTTGTTCGTATTTTACATCTACTCACGGTACGTCTTTCATCAGACGGTCATCAAGACCCAAGAAGTCGATCAAAAACAATTGGAACGATAATCTGACCTATCTTAGAAAAACTGTTATCAGTAACACATACGATTTACAAATTTAAATGAATTACAATTTTCTTACAGGTCGCACTAAACATATTTCACGGTCACAAAAGAATTCCTGCACCAACTCATTACGATATCATTTCTATAACAAACTCTCTGTCTTCAAATTGAAAAATTCGCCATTCTATCAAGAATAACTTTTTTCCAACATGTCAGCGCCCATGAACATGAGCATCAACAGATTTCAATGTTTTATTTTTATTTTCTTTTCCTTTTATGTATTCTATTTTCCATCTGTTCCGCACAGTGGTAAAAAATTGCTTCCAACACCATAAATTACCAATTATATTAAAAACCTAAAGTCTCATTACATGAATTATGAACACAGATAAGGGCAGAATGAAATTTAAAAAAAAATATCATTAGATTAGGCTCTTAAAACATTTTTTTAAAACTTATCTTAACCAAATCCTAGATTGTATAAAATTCTTAATACATGAGCGATTTTATATTTTATTTTAATAAATAGTGCCCTAAGTCATTGGTTGATTTTTTTTTCATCTTCATTAGAGGAATTTAAAACATGGTCACATATGACAAATCTTGAATAGTGCTGGAAGGCTTATTGAGGCAAATTTATTCTCTTTCTGTTGGTCGCTTATGGTTATCGAGTCAGAAAGTGTTCAATATACCAAACTGGATTGAAATCTTTATATAATTATTATCTCATTTTAAAATTGTCTGGTTAATTATAATTTTGACATTGCGACACCATCAATGCTATTCTACGTCGCGATATTTTCATTCCATCCTCGTACTGATAACAGTACAGACGTTGATCCACGAAAGCCTTCTAGGTGAACTAGTCTTCAAGAATTTTAAAGGATAAATCCAAAACAAGGATAACACATAAATTATTCTTCCACAGACTGATCCCTTGTCTTTCTCGTTCCGTTCTGTTGTTCTTAGAGCATAAAATCGCGCAGGTAGTCCGGGAGGCTTAAAAAATGCCAGACAATCCGTAATCGAACCCAACACATGGGTCGCTTACGGTTTTATGTAAGGCACACAGAAGTGGCAGGTTTGGGCAGCCCAAGTCAGGCCTAAATTATGATAATGATAAAGCGAAGTACCTTTTTTGAGGCGCCATTGTCAACGTATTTAGCAGATAAAAATTTAATTTATATTCCTCCGTGAAGTATAACCAGAAAGATAGGAACATCATAAAATTATTATAATGCTTGTTTCTTCCAATCTACTTCCTGTGTGAGAGCTATATCTCTAAAGTTGCTTCATATGTTAGGATTCCATCCCAAGTTTAAATAAAACCCATCTCATCCCAGACTGTTCTCCCGGTAGATACCCTCTGTCGATTTTGAACAGCATGACTGGTTTCTTTAAATTGATGATGAAAATGGAACCGCTTGTTTGTCTCAAATTGGGTACGCTTTACAAATGTCATAATTTTATTAGCTAAAAGATGACAACAGAACGGCGGAAAAAATATGCTGCTCCGACCGAAAACTGCGCAAGGGGAAACTGCAATTAGAATGATAATGGTAATTTACCTCGGGCGAGTCAACTATTTTTCAGCGCTTCGGTGACACTAACTTGACAGATGTGATTTATATTGCAATTCTTCGGGGGAATACGCACCGAGTCGATTGTTTGATTTGATGGAACACTCTGAACAAATAAATAAAGCATTGTTAGAAAACTTTTCTTAACTTGATAATGGGTTGCAAAACAAGCTTTGAAGAAGTACGAATTTTGGCTGAATTTGAGATGTCCACCTTGACTACCAAAAAAGCCTCCCCACCCTACTCGCTCGCCCACTCCGAAAGTTGCAGATGTACGGACAAGCAGCTCCGAATGTGTGTTAAAAAGCATAAAAAATAAATGTGTGAATTATGTATGCCCAGAGGGATTGCGACCGACGACGACCCTCGCTTCCTGTTATTCTCTGTAGAACTTCTCCTGCAGCTACAGTAAGTTATAAAAAATTGAACAAGAGTGATAGGAACCAGTGTTTATTCTGGCAGCCCAAATCTGTGTTTGATAAAGTGAGTGACTAAGCCGAATTGCGTACAGCCGTGAACAGGAAAATATTAATAACAGGTCTGTCTTCATAAACGAGTCGAGTCGGGTCGGGGCAATCGAGGCAGAGGGAGTGCGAGTAAATAATCCTTTAGGGGGTTCGAATTTCACGGATAAAAAATGGAAATTGAAAAATAAACTGTAACGCGCCACGCTGCCGTAGCGATAGTCAAGTCTGGGGTTAAAAAATTAAACTGTCATTTCGTGATTATTACGAGCGTGTCATCACTGCCACCTGCAACAACACCGAGGGCAAGAAAAAAAAAAGTTTTGACGTATGTATCAATCGCGTGAGATAATCTGATTTGTCAAAGATTTTAATTTTAAGCATCAACATATGATTTCACATCTTTCAACAACCTGCATAAGAGAAGGATTTACACAAATGATCAATCGATTTTTTCAGCACTCGACTTAATAATTAACAATTCGTGCTGGAATATTTATCATTGGTAGAGTACCAAATACTAATGGTTATGGGTTATTGGTAGAGTACAAAATATATAATAGAATCTTCAAATCACAAAAAGTAATTTAAAAAATCTTTTTAATTTTTTATTCTCTACTGCATACTGCATACGATCTCAAATGAAGTTATTTTTTAAAATATTTTTCCAGTAGAAACTGCTAAATCTTACTATCTTACTTATGCTGTTATACTTATCCGTTTAGAATCGAAATTCAAAGTTTTGAAAAGCGAAATAACTACCACCCTCAGCACTACTTACTTCCTTTGAGTTAAGCGTTTTGAAAACTTACTACGGATCTTTAAAACAACGTGTAAAAATTGAAGAAGATTTAAATTCAAAAATATATTTTAAATCATTTGTTTGACTTTAATTTTTTTTTAATTTAATAATTTAATTTATTAAGAATTATCTATGAAAAATGAATTTTCGGATCCAATACAAATGAGGAATTGTTTTTTGAGGTACATATATTTACTCTAATTAATTTTTTTTTAATGTTTCGTTGATCGCAATGTCAAATTATTTGGCTCTTACTCGATTAAACCAAAATATATGTTTTTTATTTAAATTTTAACAATAATATTTTAGGAATTTGAGAACGTTTAAACATTGAAATTTTGACAACAACTCCTTTTCCTCCGCTTTGTGGTTATCTATAGACACATTCTAAGCGTATCTACCACTAACGAGTAATTTTTAAAATCATAAATATATGGATTTGTATTTTTGTAATTAGCATAAAACGTATTTAAGCCGAACAATTGTGCCCTAATTGTGCACAATTGTTTACATCCAATGGAGTTGTTTTAAAAAGCAGTTCACGTTACAAGATATGGAAACTTTCGTATCTTCTTTGAAAATGACGAAACGATTTTGAAACCTTAAAATTTATGGAAATCGATTGAAAACTACCTGTACTCATGTCACAGAATATGATTTTAATTGCATTTTTTTTAGGTGAAATATGCTTTGAAAGCTGTCTTGATGCTCCAGATGGTCAAATTTTCACTAATTGAACATAATTTGGCTATTTTTTTTAGGAAGAACTCGTAATTTTTAAAACGAAATAAAACAACAGGAGAGAAATTAAAAAAAAAAATGTGGTGAATATTCAAATGTTGATTGTGTGAAACAAAAGTAATTTAAACGTATGATTCTTCAATATATTGTTATATATGTGCGATTCAAAGTAAGGAAAATGATAAGTCCATAAGTATTTGTATTTAACAGCTTTTTCAAAAATGTACTAAAATTGAATAACAATTTTTTTGCCTTTTTTTTAAGTTATATCGAAAACAAGAGCGGACGAAAATTTTTTTAACGAACTGACGTTGGTTGAATTATATTCGCGTGCGATCTCTTGCAATTTGAAGTCCTTACCGAAGTAAGTCAACTTGATAATGTTATTTTGATAGTGGAACTCATTTATGAGCTGAATCTAAATCTGAATTTTATACCTGAATTCAAAATTTTAATTTTCTTTCTGTTTTGGAATTATAAAACGTTTTCTGAAATGTACATAAAAACGGTTTCTGATTTTAGAAATATTAACCAAGAAGTTAAACCAGTATCAGCGCCCTTAATCATTAAGCCATAATTATTATCCGAATGTTGATGGTTTAAATGATTATTCTTATGTTTAATTTGTGATTTAAATTATGTTTTTCGAATCTAATTTGACTCCTTTTATTATTTTCTCTAAACCTGTAGAAGATTTTAACAGAAAAATTTAAATGCTTAGTTAATATTCTTTTTCTACAAAAAGGAAACATTCTTTGATTCCTTTTTATTTATTTGAAAAGAAAAATTTTGAAAGTCTTTCCTTGGTTCGTAAAAAGGTTTGAACCGTTTTTTGAGAAAAAACCCTTTTTTGTTCGAATAGATGTGATGGATATTTTCGTCATCACTTCCATTTAAAAGTTTCATGGAACTCAACCAAAGCGGTTTTTTCTGTGCCCATTTTCGAAAAGATTTTTCACATTTTATTTAAATTTAGTCGTAAAACCATTTATATCCTTTAAACGGTTTTTTTTTTTAATTTGAAGATCCGCATGAAATCATTGCATTGAGATGATGAGCAAGGTTTGAAAATCATGTAAAATTTGTAATTTCACAGATTAACAACCAGATTTGTCAATGTTACAAATTACATTTTTGATTTTAGAAAATTTTTTCAGATCTCTTTTTTTTATTTTATTTATTTACCTCTTGGATAGGCTTTCTAAGGCTGAAACATGAAAATGATATTAATATATTTTACAAAATCCAACTGATTTGTAATCTTTTTGTTCAACTTTTAAAATTGGATTTATTTTTAGATTTTTTTTTCAAAATCAAGGTTTTCTTAAAAAAAAAACTTATTGTAAGTTCAAATCAAACAAGCTGGTCAGGTTACCCGATTTTACTCGGACTTGCCGGCATATTTGGGTAAGACCTGGGCTGGTTTCCAAAATTTGGTTGATAAACATCCTGATTTGTTCGGATTCATTCGCATTTTTTGGAAAATCCTATAAAAAATTCAAACTGCATCATTAAAATTTTGATTTTTTTCGCCTAAAATGAACTTTTTTAAGCTTGATATCAGTGGTCCGAATATCACTCATTTTCAATGAATGTTTCTGATTGCACTTCGCACCTGAACGCACAACGGTCAGGTTTCGTTATTGATTGCTACTGGACCTACCCGATCATTGATCGTTCAATTCATCGCTAAAATACAGATCACCTCGTACGATGCTTGCTGTCAAAACAGTGCAGCACCATCATCAAATTGGAATCTCACCAATGCGCAATGCATATGGCGAATCTTGTTGGTCTTCGATCAGGAGTGAATGGATCAGGCAGTGAGTGAGTGATACATGAAGCCGATCATTAGCGTATTTTGTTTGATTTGTTTTATAGCAAATTAATAAATTTATTTGTTGTTATAACGTTTTTTAACATCAGTATGATCAAAATCAAATTGAAGTTGTGTTTGTGAGGGAAAGATGTTCACTTTCGCCATGTTTTTCAAATTTTACAAGTTCTCTTATTAAACTGTCGTCCGTCACGTTAAAACTACTGAAAATTTATGGTGTCCCGCACAACTGTTTGATTTTTCTCGTCCTGCAAAAAATAATTTTGAATTTCATATAATTCAGGCAGATACTGAGTGAGCTACATTCAGAATGGATCAGTTTGTATCTCACTCATCTCCGATATGCGATGTTTGCTAAACCGATGATTCTGAATGATGCGACTCGGTTTGCATAGCTGATAGGAGCGGTGATCGAGATTGCATACCAGCCAGGCGAAGCAGTTGCGAGAGGCGCTATCCCATTATACAATCTGAATGTTTCCAACAGGAAACGCATCCTGAGTGTTTGTTTTGATTGATTTTCGGAAGACTGCTTGATATATTAAAATAAACATAAACGATATTTTCACCAAATTTTTATTCTAGTTTTGAGATTTCAACCATCAATTAAAGTAAGTTTCTTATTTTGTTACTAAAGGATTCTTAATAAAAAAAAACCTTATCATCCTTTGAAAGAGTTTAGGTTGTATTAAGCAAATTTTAGGATGAGCAAAAATGTCACAAAAAAAGATCACGGTTGAACTAAATTTGATTTTTTTTTCTTTCAAAATTGTTTTAAAAAGAGAGCTTAAAAGTGCTGCACACATTTGGGGGTTAAAAATATTACAAAAAAATGGTACTAGCTGAAATCATAAATATTAATAGATGAAACTTTAAAATAAACAAACGTGTGATGCAAAACAATCATATTTCAGCATATGGAAGCGAGATTGGAAAGGTGAATCAAAATTTACATTTTGATGCATTTTAGCCCAGACTGCTACTTGAATTATAAAAATATTTATTTAAAAAAAATTGGGGATTGTCCGAAAAATATTATTACACCAACAGTTTTGGTATAGAATAATTAAAGCCATACAAAGTTTGTTGGTTATACAGGGTAAAGTTTTTTTACGGCATCGAAAAATGTAAAAAATTGTACATCTATTGCTAGATTTTTTAAATTTTCTATGAGAATCAAAAACACGATGTGTGAAACTATGTCATCATCATTTTGTTATCTTGAGGTGATCACTTTATTTAATTATATGGAAATAAAAATTGAATAAGTTGAACCGTTTGACGGTATGGGAAAAAGGTTCAAAATAACTTCAAATAGTTCAAATAATAAACTTTTAAAAAAAATAAACGAAAATAACCTTAAACTTGAATTTTTCGACCTCTTGATTGAATCTGGATGTTTAAGTTGCAATGTACAGTGAGCGAAATAAGAATAGCACCACTATGTTTTTGCTTGTTAAAATATGAATGATTGAATATTACGAAAATTTTCTTCCACAGATTGTTCTGAATTGCTTAACGGATAAATCAAGCATAAGTTTACATTTTTTGGACGTAGCAATTGGCGTTTGGACCAAAAATGTGGAAAAGGGGTGCGAAATAAGAATAGAACCACTTGAGTTTTTCCAACAAAAACTAGATTAGTTTTAAAAATTTACTGTGTAAAAGTGAACAAGAATGCTTCAACGAGTTATTTGAATAGATAACTGCATTCTAGGAGTTTTCCAGAATTCCAAAGGTTTTCAAAGGTTTTAAAATGGGGGTTTTAAGAGATGCTCCTCTAGCGTTAAGGAATTAGATATTTGAGCTATAAATCTTTATCAAACTGCTTGATTTCTTCATTAAGATTCATAAATATGATGCAAAATGATGAAACATAGATTTGAGGCTGAGTTAGAACCCAAAAAGCAGGTTGGAGTTCAAAAATACTAATGTTTTATAATAATCAAACACTATTTCTCTTGTTTTAAGTCATAGATGGCAGCACTGTCTTGCCATTTAACCAAATTCATGCCCATTTTCGAATATCTGGGATTAATTAGGGAGTGCTGGACGATTTTGGTCAAGAAATAAATACATTTACCGTGTGAACGCTTTGGAAATTCTAAGATCACATAATCCAAAAAAATAGAATTGCATCAAGGTCACTAAAAGTGAATTTTTTGGACCGATTATCAGAATAAAGTTATACTTTAGGATGCAGCTTGATGGGCCAAACGGCTAGCAGTATTATTGGTATGATTTGCAATTTAATTGCTAGTTGAGATGAGCAGGAATTTTTGCGGTTGTACCATTATGTGCTGGTAATTCTTTTGCAAATCCAGAAATGCTTTCTGCAGCGTGAACTTCCACAAAACTGTAATGGGAAAATACCTCAAAATGATGAATATGGGCCTAAATAAACCTAGAAAATCAATATTGAGACAAAATTTGGTGATAACTGCAAGATAGTGCTGCCATCTACGACTTGAAACTGGAAAAAGTGTGGTTTACTGAACAAAATCAAAGTTTTTGATTTCCAACCTATTTTTTCTTATTTGAAATTAATCCCGAATGTTTGTTTCATCATTTCACGTCATTTTGATGAAGAAAGTTAGTAATTTGATAAAGAATTGCAGCTCAAATATTTAATTCCTTAACGCTAGAGGAGCATCTCTTAAAACCCCCATTTTAAAACCTTTGAAAACCTTTGGAATTCTGGAAAACTCCTAAAATGCAGTAATTTATTCAAATAATACGTAGAAGTATTATTATTCACTTTTACACAGTAAATTTTTGAAAATAATCTTGTTTTTGTTAGAAAAACTCAAGTGGTTCTATTCTTATTTCGCACCCCTTTTTCACATTTTTGGTCCTCAACGCCAATTGCTACGTCCAAAAAAAGTAAAGTTAGGCTTGATTTATCCGTTAAGCAATTCAGAACAATCTGTGGAAGAAAATTTTCGTAATATTCAATCATTCATATTTTAACAAACAAAACACATAGTGGTGCTATTCTTATTTCGCTCACTGTAGTTTGAGCTAAAACATTAAATGTGTTTTGCTCTTTCCCGATCCATCGAACCCTAGCGCATCATAAGCTAGCAGTAAATCACCAGAAATCATCCCAAAATGGTTCTATTTGAGAAGTGCCACGAGAATGAGTAAAAATTCATCACCCCAAACGTTTCTCTACCGACATATTTTTCCATTTATTTTCGTTGACCAATTTGATAAGGTTGGCCCCAAGGAAGGAGATTGGGGGTAGCGTTTATTCGTGTTGATACACAGCACGTCTTTATACACCTAGACGTTTTAGGGACCTGTAAATGAGAATAGTCAGTTTCAAGTTTCTCATTCTAACCCCGCGTTTATGCCGATTTTTTATATTATACGCAAAACAACTTTGCTTATTTATCCAATAGTTCGATAAATTTGCAATTTCCAATAGTTCGATAAATTGTCTTTTCTCTTTCACATCCTCAATAGACACTTCGATTTTCAATTCCTTTACAAAGTGCCGTTATATTTCCACCTAGGTGTGTATTGTGCGTTTATTTTCAGAACTCAGTTCGTTGTTTCTTTGGGTGTATGTGTTTACAATGAGTATGTATAGTACAGATATTCCATCCCTTGCTGCAACAACAGAGCGTTACTTCAAGCCGCCCTTTGACCAAAGTCCAGTTTGCCGAACGTGGTGGCTATAAGTTCTGTTCACACTGTTTCTGTTCGTTTGCGTCGTCGTCCATCCTTGAATCATACCTTCCAACCGGTTGCCAAGGCAACCAAAACCGCCGGATGCTGGACACTATGTGTACCTACGGGTAGTGTGGGTGAACGATGGACGCACAGCAAACGGAAAATGAACGAAAGGATCCTTCTTCCGTAGCAAATGCTCTGGCCATTTCTCAGATGCTCGGAAGATTGGACGTGAGTTCGGTGTTGCAAATCTTAATTTTTTTGTTAGTCATTTTTTGCACTAAGTTCTCTATTTTCGCACTGTGAACAGGCGGATGTAGGATGGAAAATAGCTGGGAAAAGGGGGTTGGTGTGAGGAAGTATGCTGTCAGTTTGGTTGGTTGAACTATGGAAGGATAAAAGAAATTGTAGGTACTTTGCTCGCTTTCATCTTCCGACCGAGAGGAGATAGGGCAGGCTCTATATTGCTGGACCAAACAGCGAGAAGTAGCTGAGAGCAAGTGAGAAACGGCAGGCTCGTGGGGAAGGAAGCATGTTGTATACGTTTCAGGCTACTGGAAAGGCTTTCATTTACAATCATCTTCGTGGAATGAGTCCTCGGACCACTTGCCAGCTAGCCTCGTACGCCCAACGCTTGCAGAAAAGATACCAAAACGAGAATGATGCCCCACAATTTTTCCGACCCCCTGTGTACAGGAAGAGCGTTGTTAAAATATTTGGGGTAGCAGAGGGCAATAAATTCAGCAAGAAATAGAATGGAAGGACATAAATATTTTATTGTTACGTTCAGATGAGTTTTTTTAATCATGTTTGATTTATGTCGTGTATCTTTTGAATCGTTTCAGGCTACCAATTAGCTTGATGGGTTATTTATTGCCGGATCCTTTTTGAAAATCTAATTACCAGCGACTTGACTTGGCATCGGATGGATTCATCGAAAATGTTTTGAAAACTATTAGAGAGTTTTCTTTCATTTTTTTTTCAGAAATTTAAATACGAAGAAGCATATTCAGAATAGATTTCCGGTATTCAGTTTAAACGTTTCTACCTCCAATTTTCCAACTTCAATTTATTCTGTCTATACAAATCTATTGGTCTGATGAAGCCGCACTAAAAAAATATAAAATTGTAATATAGGTATGGTTGAACGGAACAAGAGATGATCTGAATTCATGCATCTTCAATAATATTTTATCCAATAAAGCAAGGGCGAGGAAAAAAGTGTGAAATCTGGAAAGGATAAATCAAAAATACATATCAAGATATTTATATCTGCTAAGCGAACAGCTATGCATCGAGTTCAATACTTACCTTTTAAAAAGATGAATCAAAAATATTATTTATTTTTTTAATTTTTAAAGATCTCGATAATTTTGCAAAATCTAAGTTGTTTTAAAAAAATCTAAAATGTAGCCATCATTTTGCATTTGCAGTTTCCAAGTTAGTTAAAATGGTATACCAAAATGAAGATGTTCTAAAAAGGATACTTTAAAACGTAGGTAAATAATATTATCTTTATCAATCCTATAAAGCAAAAATTTATATCAGAACGCTTATTACAAACTTGCTGACCAAATCAAACAAAACGGAAAAACACGTAAAATCACACCCTCAGGTTTATATACAAAATGATGCTCCATACCGATAGAAAATACCGCAAGCTGAAGGAAATGTCATAATTTCATATGCGCTATGTAAACATACACATAACGTAGGTCGTCCTTGTCGCGCTAGCCAATCTCAAATGTTGCACTTCTGCAACCACAAGTCATCTCTTTTCCGCCCCTTTGGCGGAAGTTCCAGTCAGTGGAAGTGTAGTGCCTGTGTGTGGACGTCTCCATCTCCGATCTGCTCGGAAGCGTTATGAGCGGAAACACGCGAAGGAACGCCACCGACAGACCAGACCAGACCAGACCAACACACCAACCAATCGCCCAACCCGCCCGACGGAGCCGAAAGCCAGAAAAAGTCAAGCAAGGCAAGGAGAAAGGAAATCGCGCGCCAACAATTTTCATCATATTCAATAAAAATCTCCTTTTCCTTTGGACAATTCACTAGGACGCATGCGCGAAGTTGTGATTTATATTTTCATATATGCTCCTCGTAACTACAAGCTTTTTCTCGCTTTGGCAGCATCGCCGCCGTGTGACTTCTTCACCTTTATCTTGGAGAGCTGGGAGAAAATGGAAGGTGAAAAATATTATTGCTATGCAATCGGTGCCATCTCGGGCTGCACGAGGCGGTACCTACCACATAAAAATACACGTTTCATATAGCTGAGCTGTAAAGCGATAGTTGGCAATCTTCTTGGCTTATGATAAAGGTTACGTTGTAAGTGCTCCTGAAAACAGGTAGTATCTCCCGAAGGACGACAGCCAACCCCATCCGCGTCGCCCCAGCTCATTCTCCTTTTATCAAAATAAAACATCTTGTGCCCAAGAAATGGCGCATCGCCGCCACTTGCCTGGAAAAGTATATGCGGTCAAACTTTGTGTAGGTGGGTTTCATCTTTCTGCCCTGCTTGCTTGCTCGCTTGCTTATATACCGAAGAAGAAACAAAATATGATATGATATAATTGCTAAGACACGCCTCTGATTGTCGTGTTACATGAATTCTGGAACAAATTTTTACGATTTCATGTTACAGGATTCAGACAGATTCTTGGCATTTTATAAATCAGCGCTCATGGGATGGGAAATAAACATTATGTTATGAGTTATTTCTGATATTAAAGAAAAAAATTATAGTCGTTCTATAAATTCATATGATATTCATATGCATAGATTTAAACAACGGTTTATAAACGATTTGTAATGTTAAAGAGTTAGCTGCACAAGCATGATAATAACATTTCACTTTTTTTCAGTAGCAGTTGCAGGCCTGCACCATTTACATCTTGGTGAATATGATCCTTAAAAATCTTATTTTCCAATATCTTAACATCGTGCAACAAATGAGTTTACTACTAAAATTAATCATTATTTATTTGATTTATACAAGTTATTCTATCAATGAAACCTAAAAATTCATATAATTCAAATAAAATAGAACTCACAGAAAAAGGTATGTATGTAGCCTATTTCTAGAGCACCCAGATGGTCTTACGGATAGGCTGGCGCGAGTCTGGTAAGGCCGGATTAAGTCGTCGGGGGGCCGGGGACAATTTTTTAGGGGGGGCCCTTAATTTTTTTTCCTCGTAATCAAAGATATATCTGTAGCAGCTCGTAAAAAATATGTAGTTTGTTTATTCAGTAAAGAAGCTATATTTCTGCTTTATAAAATGCAAAATAAAATTGCAGGTTGTTTATTCAAACTCGAATGATCATTTCTGATTAAATATTCATTTTCACTTTAAAGTTTTAGTTGAAAAAGTTGAAGTCAAAATTTAAATGAAAACTACTCCCTCAGAAATATACTTGTGTCAACAAAAATGCAAGTAAAGGATAAAATAGAAATAAAAATAAAGAATAATTCAACAAAAAAAGTTCCATATAAAAATCCAATGCCAGAGCTAGGTTTAGTCATCCAAACCCAAATAAGAATTCAAAATCAGTCTATAATTTTTAAAACTTAAATCAAAACTCACTTTTGAAAATAAATGGATAATGTGAATAAATAGTTTTTTTTTGTAATTTCTTTATTAGAAACGGCTCAAACTTAGGAAAAAATTTTGAGCATTGTAATATTGAATCAAATCCCTGATTGTGTGTCTGAGAAAATAAGCAGAATTATACCTACTTCAAAACTCGGATATCGAATGTTGCAGATATGAATTAGCAAACTGAAACATAAAAGACCGAATTTTAAATATAATTTATATTTTTTGTCAGATTAAAAAAAATTCTGTCCCTTACTTGAATTTAGAAAGAATCAAAAATACAAGGAAATACACATGTATTTTGAAGGGTACTTTAATATATACTTTTTAAAATCAAATGATTTTTTGATAGTGGCTCATTAAAATTATGATTTTTAATATTTGTCGAAAGGTTGGAGGTATGAAAAGTTACTTTGCCATTTTACCGTTTTTTTTAACCCTTATGAAGCCTTCAGTACCAAAGAGGTCAATTTTGAGTTTATAACGATCGTAAATTCTGTGATGCCAAAATCAAATGTTTTTTTTATTATTATTTTAACTACTCAAAATTATGCTTAACATAAGCCAAAAATTGAATAGATTTGCGCAGATTTTTAAATTTTAAGCAGTAAGAAAGAATAATTGTTTTTTTACTTCCAAAATATAATATAATAAAGCCAATTTAATAATTTTAATGCCGATAATATTACGATTTACATTAATTTTGGTCAAATAAAACTAAAAATTTAATATAAAATAAAAAGTATCCAAAATACGAGTTCCTGAAATGTTGCCAGATACAAACGGCTTAGCACGAATGTTGCTAAAATCAAACAAGGTCTATACTAGAAATTTAAAACGGGATGCATAATTTCAAATCCGAGTTTTCAAGCTGAATCTCTAATTTAAATAGGAAATCAGGATCACGCCCAAAATTTAATAATGAATTCCCAATAATTTAAGAGCTGTTTCTGACTAATTAGGAGTCGTATAATCCAAATATAACTTAACCCTCTAGAACCCATTTTTTTTTTGCTGAAAAATTCACAGAAATTGTATTTTGTAATTTTAAACAACTTTTGTTCTACGATAAACCGCATTGATAAAAATATTAAATCGATCAAACAAAATATTTTTAAGGATTTTTTTTTATATTGCCGTTTTTATCCATACTTCAGTCAAATTTTTTTTCAAAACTTCAATCCAACATCATTATCACATTTAAGGCTGCATATTTATGCATTTTTTCCAGAATAAAAGCTATGTAAAACTATCTTTTCTGAGACTTTGAAAATGATTATTTTTGGTAAAATGGGCAATGCGCTTCTCTTACCTATGGTGAATGCCACGTGCGCGTCAAACAACTACAACGGAACCCTAGAACAATATCTTTTGAATCATTTAGTGATAAAAATTTATAAAAATAACCATTCCTTGCGGTTTACGCCAATTCTAGTGAACCCTCCCGCCTAAAAGCGGGGTAGGGCAATAAGGCCGAAACATATCCTTCTTTTGTCACTAAGAGTTGGAACATCGCGAGGGGGGATAATCAAAAATAAAACAAATAAATTGCTCTAAAGCTTGTTTGCAACAGAATTGCATGCTATATCATTGCACAACACTTATAAATCAAGTAATTTTTTATCGAAAAATTCAATTCAATCAAAAATACACAAGGTGAAATCCTATCTTCCTAAATTTGGTTTTTTGGTCTTGTAATCCGAATATTTGTTTTTTTTTCGTTATTTACATAAAATGCTTTAAACTTTATTTTTTTGAAAATTTGGAAAGAGGGTGACAAAAGAAAAAATTGATATTTGTTCTAGCCTAAAGGGTTATTATTTTTTAAAATCAATAAGAAAAAAAAAATTCATCCATCAAAACTTATCAGCAGGTATTATTTTAAGCTTGCCAGATTGCCCGGTTTTATCAGGACTTGCCCGGATATTTAGTACAAAATTTAGCAAGGAGAAAGACCGGCCCGGCTTTGATTTTCCCGGATTTTTTCACTTTATTTTAAAAGAAACGAAACAAAAATATAAATCGAGTTACTGAAATTTTTTATTTTAGCGACCAAAAAATGAAATTGTTGTACAAGTTTTGTTAAAATAAACATGAACGGTTTCAAAGAAGCTCTGTATACAATTAATGTGTGTGTTTTAATAAAAATTTAACCACAGATATAACGTTTTAAGGTTCTTTTTCTTGATTTTAATTGACTTTTTGGGTTTTTGCCTAAACTTGCCCGGATATTGCCCGGTTTTTGGGTTGAAAGATTTTTGATTCAAATATCTCGGGTTTGTTCAACGGAATCCGGGCAACCGGGCCGGATCGTACCTGCACCAAATTTTTATCCGGGTAAGTCCTGGTAAAACTTGGTAATCAAAAAGCTTATTTTTAAGGTATTTTATACCAAAACAATCTGATTGATAAAGGAGTAATACAGAAATACATATTTTTGAAATCAGTTAGTTAGATTTATTTTGTACTAGCTGACCCGGTTTGATTTGCTACACCTTTCAGAATCAAATGATATTTTCAAAAATTATTTAAATATTTATTGTTTTATTGGCATTATTTTAAATCAAATTATAAAATAACCACAACCACTTAAAAATTAGAGCTGCAGCTGGAGTTTCAAATTGCAACACAAAGATAACTTAAACAAATATTCTGAATCTTGCTCCATAAATTTGTGTTGATGATCTGATAATTAAGATCTGTCTGAAGGGTCTGGATTAATGCTAAAAAACTGATAACAGAGCCCCCTCCACTGTCCTTCCTTTCACCCCCTGTTGAATGGAGGTCGTGATCTTTAATAATCATACCCAATTTTTTTGTTCCCAAAAATCCTCTTATATCAAATATAGTTCCATTGGTTGATAAGTTTTTAAGCCTTACAACAAAATGTGTATGGAGCCCCCTCCTTTCTTCCCCTCTCTACACTGTAAAGCGTAAAGCTCTATAAGAATCGTAGAAACATATCTCGTAATCAAGTACCTTTCCATGCCAGATTTGTCTCCATTTGTTGGCTTCGTTAGCATAAATTGAATTATTGTGATATTTGCACTACGGAATGAGCATAAATTGAACTTATGCTTACAAAATTGTATTTGGCTCACCTCCCTCCTCCTATGTACTTACTCACTAAAAGGAGGATGGTGTGTCAGATAATCATACCAAAATGATTTTCCATGTTGAGTTTTGTCCATTTCTCGGATTTTGTAAAAAAAAAAAAAGTTAAATGTAGGTTTCCTCTTCCCTTCCTGCGAGAAAGGAATTGTTTCATATAGAAAAGTATTTTTCGTACTCAAATACTTTTTGATACCAAATTTGGTTTCATTTGCTGGATTAATTCTCGAGTTATGCAAAAAAAAAATTGTATGGAAGCCCCCCTTTCCACTGAAAAAAGGTGGGGCATCAATTTATGATAGAAACATTCCTCGTATCCAAATACCCTCCAATTGCTAAATTTGCTCGATCAACTCTCCAGTTATACTGAAAATTTTAAGGAAGACCTCTCCTCTCCTTTACATCCACCTCATATTCATATATTCACAGAAGCATTTTTCATACTCAAATATCGTTCCATGCCAAATTTGGTTCCATTTACTATTGTACTTCTTGAGTTATGCAGTGAACATTGTATAAAACTCCCCTCCCTCTTTCCTTTCTCCCCGCTGGAAAAAGGAGGGGGTCTCAAACAATTATTAGAACATGTCACGTTCCCAAATACCCGCCCATGCCAAGTTTGGTTCCATTTGCTTAATTAAATTTTGAGTTATGTAAAAATATATAAAAGAGCTTCCCCACCTTTTAAATCTCCTTACTGGAAAGAGGGAGAGGTCGAAAATAATCATAGATATATTTTTCGTATCTAAATACCCTCCCATGCCAAATTTGGTTCCATTTGCTTTAGTAGTTTTTGATTTATGTAAAAAAAAAAATAGCCCCCTCCCTCCTTCTAATGGAAAGAGGGAGGGGCCTCAAATAATCATTGAAATATTTTTCGTATCCAAATACCTTCCCATGCCAAATTTGGTTCCAATATCTTGATTAGTTTTCGAGTTGTATGAAAAATTGTATGGTAGCCCCCCTCCCCCTTCCTATCACGCAACTGAGAGGAGGGAGGGTTACCTAATATTCCTAGAAATATTTCTCGTTCCCAAATACAACCCCATGCCAAATTTGATACCATTTACTTGATTGGTTCTCGAGTTATGCAAAAAAAATTTTTTTGTTCGGGAGGCCCCTTCCCCCCTTCATGAAAGAGGGAGGGGTCTCAAACCATAATAGGAACCTTCCCCGGCCTCCAACAAAATTTAAAATTTATTTATTTAATGTCTTTGATAGAAACCATACAGACATATCTTAAACTAAACATGATTTATGTTCTAAGACTACGAATATTATTTCTAAACACTTCTTTGGACTGATTAAAATTAAAAACGTTAGACACATCATTAAAAACACGACAACAATTATGCATAGGGTTATTTTGGGCAAAAACTGTGCGACTAGATGGTATCCACAAAAAGTTCTGTTGACGAAGACGTCTCGCTGGAGCATGAATGTGGATGCTTTGTAGCAGTAGAGGACAATCAATATTGTTCATCAACAAATCAAAAACAAACATTCTTTGGATGTATATTCGTCTGCGTCGCAGGGTCTCAAGACTTATTAGATTGCATCTTTCGGCATACGGTGGCAGTCGAACGGCATCATTCCACGGCAGTCGACGGAGTGCAAATCGTAGGAACTTCTTTTGTACCCTTTCTAATCTTTCAGTGTGTACTGTTTGATGCGGCGCCCAAACTACCACGGCGTATTCCAGAACGCTGCGCACCAAGGCGCAGTAAACCGCTTTAAGACAGTATACATCCTCAAACTCAACAGTGTTTCTACGAATAAAGCCAAAAATGGCAAAGGCTTTTGCGGTTGTGCCGGCTATGTGTTCTGAAAAACTCAGTTTCTGATCAAAAATAACTCCGAGATCTTTAATCGAAACTACTCGTTCCATTTCTGCTGTGTCCATTTTGTAGGCAAAACGAAGTGGAGTTCTAGCTCTGCAGAAAGTTATGCATCGGCATTTACTGGCATTAGCTTCCATCCCATGAGACTTGCACCAGTCTAAAAGTGTCGAGATGTCGGCTTGAAGTGCTGCACAGTCCACTGGTGATTCGATTTTCCGATAAATCTTAAGGTCATCTGCGTACATCAATTTAGAGGATTGCAGTAAACAAGCAAGATCATTAACAAAAAGGATAAAGATTAGTGGTCCTATGTGGCTACCCTGGGGAACACCGGAAGGGACGTCAAATGGCTGAGATCTGATTCCTCGTAGATTCACAAATGCTCGTCGGTTTGTCAAGTAGGAGTAGAGCCATTTTGTAGACCATGACGGAAAGCCATAGCGTTCTATTTTCCTGATGGCGATTTCATGTGGAACTTTATCAAATGCTTTTGAGAAATCTATGTAAATGGCATCTACTTGTTGCTTTTTGCTGACAGCGGTATGGAGTGTGGCAGAGTAGCTCATCAGATTCGAGACCGTTGACCTTTTTTTCATGAAACCATGTTGGTGTTCGGTTATTATTGGTTTAGCAGCGTTGTAAAGTCTCTCGTAGATAATTGACTCAAAAACCTTTGACAAGCAACATAGAATCGAAATAGGTCTGTAGTTCTCCACGCTATGATTGTTTCCCGATTTGTGTATTGGTGTTATAGCGGCCGTCTTCCAAATGCTAGGGAAAATACCTTCGTTAAGTGACCGATTAAAAATGATTTGCAGTGGTTCGGCAAGTGATTCCGCAATGCCCAGTATAAGACACGGCGGGATGCCATCTGGACCTGGTCCTTTCGACGGATCGATAGTTTTCAGAGCTGTCAAGACTTCATGCTGGGTTAGAAGCGGCTGAGGAAGGTTGATGTCAAATGCAGGCAATGTTGCGAAGTTTTCGTTAATAGCAGGTGGCATTTGTGTTGAATAAACGCTCTTAAAAAAATCTGCAAAAAGGTTTGCAGATTCACAGGCAGTTTCGGAGGAGCGCCCGTCAAACGATATTCGCGATGGAAAGCTGCTGGTACGACGTCTAGACTTGATAAATTTCCAGAATTCAGAAGGATTGCTTTTCACTTCCCTCTCCGTATCATTGACGTATCTCCTGAAAAGAGTGTTGCGTAACGCTGAGTAATCAGCTTCCGTTGATGCTAGATCGGCTTTATTTGCTGCTGTTTTATTCGAGAAGTATCGTTTGCGTATCTTGCGTAGCCTGTTTCTTAAACGACGAAGGTCGGCGTTCCACCAAGGTTGCTTGTACGACTGATGTTGGAAAGGTCGTTTCTTTGGAGTGTGAAGCGCGACTATTCTTAGCAACTGTTCGTAGAAAATCGAGACAGCTTCATCGGGATAAAGGCTGCCAATAAGCTGTGACCAATCTATGGATGCTAGAGCTTCTATTACGAGGGGAAAATTACATCTTCTGAAATCGAGGTCGAGATGATATTCGTCTTCGATTACAACATTTTCTTCAAAGCAATCGAGTAAAACAACATGCGGTTGGTGATGGCGGTCAGTTGGCAAGATAGAATTCGGGGGATCCACAATCTCGGCTATCTCAGGTCTGTTTGTAAAGATCAAGTCAAGAACTCTACCGTTTGCGTTTTCTCTTGAGCACATTTGAGATAGTCCAGCAGCTAGAGTCGTCTCGACAACTGTCAACTCTGATTCGGTGGATGCGTTCATAGGAAGATACCCGTTCGTGATTTCATCAAAGCTCCACTTAAGATTCGGAAGATTATAGTCTCCAGCAACGATAACAACATCATTTTCGGACATAATTCTCATAATTCCTTCGATGGCTGTGCAGTGTGTCGCATAAGTAGATACGTCAGTATTAGGACGGAAATAAGCACAGCAGAGATACAAATTTCTTCGGTGTTGTTTGATTTTCACGAGTACTTGCTCTAGGCATTCGCAATTGTCAACAGTAAATGGAGTTGCTTCGATACCTTGCTTGACGGCAATGAGCACTCCACCGCCACGTTGCAAATGACTTGTCTGTGAGTTACGGTCACATCGATAAATATTATAATTATTAGTCAGCTCGGAGTTAGCAATGTCTTCTCGCAACCATGTTTCTGTTATCATTATAATATCGTAATCGGAGGTCATCAGTGCAAGAAGGAAATCATTAGTTTTGGTGCGCATGCCACCAGCGTTCTGATAAAAAACGGTAAATCGGCGGTTCGACTGCTGTTGGTAGGAAGCACTTGGCGAATTGTTTATTGGGCTGGAGAAGCGTATGGGGTGGATTCTTGTTGAGTGGATATGGTTCGGGAAGACTGCGATAGTGGAGCTGCTCGGTGATTCTGGGGTATAGTAAGTTGTATTTGGGGTGGAGCGAGTTGAGGGGAGAACTTCAGAAAATCCTGCCTAGGTTTCGTATCAATGAATTCGCGAAATCGAATACCAGCGGGCCATGTTTCAGTTGACAGTGCCTTTGGTTTCAAATCCATTGGTACGCCCACTTTATATGACATGAACGATAACGAACGAACGTCTCTTCCCTTGGGAATCAATTTTGCGAGCATCACTTCTTGAACACCCAAATGGGCACGGACCATTGCCAAAACTCGTTCTTCAGGAGCTGAGGGGAGAATGCCAGAGAGATACAACCAGAAAAGTGAGGAATCCTGTATACCTCCCTGAGTCTCACGTGAACGCACTGAAATTTCCAGGTCAGATTGGTTGGTGCCGATTGCGCACAACTTTGGAGTGGGACGATTACTTGCAGAATTTCCAACGATGCTGTCGATTCGACGTCTTTTACTCGTGGAGGATGGGGTCGCTAAGTAACAATTTTCCAGGTTTGGTTTCGGTGTGCTGCAAAGCTTTACAGAATTCAGGCTGGTTCTGATTTCCTGACGTATTTCCTGAAGAATGCTTTCCTTCATTTCCGATTTGAAAGAGTCGATGAGCGCTTCATTCGACGCATTCAAGGACACCATAGCGTTTTGGAACCGGGCTTTAGACAATAAAGTTTTGCAGAACAAGCACAACCAGGTAATATGAGTATTCGAGGCGATCATTTCTTGATAATTTTCTGTCATTCCTGAGCATTGGAGACAGAAAATGGCTCTACAAAACCCATTACAGCATATAAAATGACCTTCAAACTCTTTACCGCACTTTTCGCACAAATGTTTAGCCATGATGATTTCTTATACTAGTTTTGTTACCTTAGTGACAAAGAGATGGCGTTGTGATCGGCAAAACGACGAAATAAGAAATCTATTGGCTCGGGATGGCACCACGGTAACGAGATGACGTCTGTTGTTTACCTGCGATGTGTGACGAGGGCAGCGATTGTTATCGAGTGTTCTTCGATGATGCCGGGGTTAAAGCGGGACGGGCGATTGTGGTGATCGTGATCGGGTCGAAATAATAACACAGCAGAACTGGGCAGATTTATTTCGATGCTTGTGTACAGGAATGGATAATCAAATATCACACAATGGTCGGCAACAACTCGGAGGCAATTAGCTGTTTTATAATCGGCAGCGGGAGTTTGCAGTTGGCAGGAGCTTAATGGCGAGCGATAGCGGTTTCAGGAAGGTAGGTTGCGGGGCGAGGTGAGATAGCAAATGGAAGCGAACAAATGCTGTGATCAATCACTCTCTAGCCAAGCGCGCAGGTAATTTTATTTCACCTTTACCTGCGTATGCAACGGCAAGCGGTACGGCTCGGTATGTTTCGTGGTCTTGGATGTCGGGAGATGATTGTGCGATGCGATATTGGTGGTTCGGTGTCGGATTGCAGCCTTAAAACGGGTTAAATCTGGGAGCAGAAATCAGGATGTAAACAAACACAGCAGAGTTGCCAAATTGAGTACCCCCCTCTGCCAAGTTTCACGCAAATCGGATCAGTAGTTTTCGAGTCTATAGGGAACAGACAGACAGACAGACAGACAGACAGACAGACAGACAGACAGACAGACAGACAGACAGACAGACAGAAATTCATTTTTATATATATAGATACGTGACCAATGATTAGGGGAGGAGCGGGCTATATGCGCCTATTAAGCAGAACACTGATTTAATCAAATATCACATCGAATATGTGTACAAAAACTATATACACGTGTGCAGGAATCTGTTTTCTATACAATGGAGAAATTTTTATGTTAAAATTTTCTTCTGTTGCCAAGAAAACGATTTTATTGTAAGTGTTGTCTAAAATGCCGAACCTCAAATCGTGCGGGCTAAATGCGCCTATTTATGTTTTGAACAAAATTTCTGTTTTTTGGGCAATATTTCCGTATAATTTCATTGAAACTGCTAGAAAGTAATAATTTCCGTACGACAAAGCTGAAGTTTTACAAAAATCTATGTATATTATAATTTAATGGAATAAAACAAAAGTTAGGATTGCCATACTATGGAGGCAGTTCATCCATGAGAAAAACTTTATCAAATCTGTTTTGAGATCTTCAATTCTCTCTTAAGATGTTATTCAGAGCTTAGATTTGAAGGTTCAATGATAAAAATCATTTATTTATTCTATTTAACCTGTTATTTTAGGATGGAGGCATTTTACAAACATGATGGGGGCATACAAAAACACTCTATTATTCCACTAAATAATCATTATTAAACCTCCACAAAAGCTGAAATATGTTTAATTTCTTAAGTTCATTTGAGAAAGAAACAAAAACCACCCTAGTTTTTGTTTTAAGCTTCTTTACGTATAATTTTTAAAAGTCGAAATATTACATCAAAATGTGTCAAAACCTTGTATGGTTTTTTAAATTTTTTTGAGTATGTAAATTCATAAAATTCTTTCTTGCCATATGTTCTAAGCGTATCACCCTCAAAATGCATTGGTCAGATAAGCTGTCTAGTCAGCCATTTCATCAAACAGCCGTAGGGTCATTTAACCCGATAGGCCCATTTAGGAAACCTTTCCCCTAATTCTAAACACCAACAGCTGAGATGACAGAAAAATCGGGCGATTTTTTATTGGTTTGAAATTAAATTCACTCAAATATAAAACCTGAAGATTCATTTCAAAGGTACCGTTCGAAATATTGAGTAAATTCTATTCTATTCAATTTTGTTTATTTATAGAGGATTTTAACCAACTTGGTCATTCGTCCTCTATTGAGTAAATTGAGTAAATTATTTAACTCTCAAATAACCACAAAGTAAAATCGGACTTCTAGTTTAAAATTGTCAGTATCTGTACATATAGTATCTGTAGAGCACCTTCTCTGAAGGTGGAAGTTACTCCGTATATACGAAAAAACCTTTAGTAAAACAACAAATAGTCATCATGGTTTAACAGTTTTGAACTGTTTTTTCAGAAATTTGAACGAAGGAGAATAAGGAAGCAATATGAGTTTAAAATTACAAAAAAAAAAATTTCAATCAAAAAAATGATTTTTTTTAAATATTCTCATCTATCACAGATCTTTAACTTATAAAATCTATGACCGGAAATAAGGAAGAAATGACAGTAAAAAACAATCAGTGATATTTGATCGTTTACCTATGCTGATATTAAGAGCACAGTTCAACAACACAACACTTAGGTTCCGATACCTACATTAGTAAATTCCTATGTATTTCTTGGGGCATTTAAAACTCCGCGACACATCCCTAAAACGGCATCTCGCCCGTCTCCCGGCCCATTCAAATTCGATATAAGCACAGCTGTGGAGGAAAGCTAATACTCATCCAACAACAACAACATCAACGGTTGAACCCATCTTGTTGGAGGCGACTAGAAATTCTTTCTCCCGACCCTCGCCTCGCGAGTAATCAATGAAGATGCACGCTAATGACACAACAGCTGTTCCGACTACAATACAATAAATTGTGTCTATTTTTGGTTGTGGATGCAGTATTTATTTTCACTTTTCCACCCACTAGGAAATTATTATTGCTTTTTAATTTTAATTATTTTTAGGTGAACCGTAATTCTAGTTCTTTTTCATTCTCCAATTCGCCTTTCCTGAGTGGGGCTTCGCTCAAATCCGGTGAAATAGAATATTTTCGAACCGGAATTTGTTCCTCTCGATATGGCTTTTGGTATGGAAGGAATTTTCAATATTTCTAAAACTCTAAACGATGACATACTTCAAGCGTTTTTATCGATTTTTTCTCGTTCTTCGGAGGACGAAACGACAAAACGTGGTGAGATGATTATCGTAAAACTATTCGATTCGATTTTTCAGTTCACACTTTACGGCTTGTTGGGATTTGAAGTCAAGAATGAAAATTTCGGCACGTTGTCGTTGGACTTTCGATTTCGTATTTGGCGTTATTTGGAGTAGGAAAGCGGAAACTGAAGCATCGCTCGTCGGCGTGTGTATTTTGTCGTTTTACTACCACCGGATTATCCGGAGTGTTGGCCATATGCGGAAAAGAGAAGATCAAGAGGTTTGGAGTCAAATTGAGCTTAACCTTTGGCAGGGCCAGGCCGATTAACGGGATTTGTGTCACATAAATTCAACCGTTTATCGAAGCTAATTTCAATTGCCTTTGCAAGAGCATAATCATTTACGAATCTTATTTAAATATGGTATATTTTTATATAATTACGTTGAGATTGCATACAACAAGCTTGACATTCTCGAAATAAAAACGTACGAAATGTTAAGAATAGGAAGTAATATTTAAAGCAAGTGATAATTAACTATCTACATGACTCAGTTATTTGTAATAATAACCAGAAACAGTAAATGCGAACTTTGACATTAAAAATGAACTGATGATGGCTGTTGTTGAAAACATGAACCAACCTCCTTCCCTCTTTTCTAAATGCACCCATTCGAAAAACTAATCGCTCCAAATTACCTACGGCTTGGCGTCTAAAATGGGTGTTGACTTCTTTCATCTCTTGTTTGGAAAAATTAACTACCAAAAAATTATCTGGAGGTGGTAACGGGTAGAAAAACACACTCGCGATGAATGAAATGTCACTCGTTTTACAACGTAGTAAAGCTGAGAAAGGAAAAAAAAATGTAAAAATGAAAAGCCAAATGCTGAGCGCCTATTTAGTAAACACATCCTGCGTCTCTAATCCGATCGATTATTATTATGACTTTCTTAATTTACATCTTTCAAAGCCAAAAGATCAACAGCGAAGTGTGAACCCTTCTATTCACTCACAAGCATTTTGGCTGGCGTCCCCAGTTGAAAAAGTTTTGAAAAACGAGGATTGAAATCATCGCCCTGCGCTTAACCGCGCTTTTGTTTTCACTTATGATGGCAATGCTCCACAAAAGAGAGCATACCGAAACATGTACAGTTTTTGGTCTTTATGGCATTTAACCCGGCCTATCTTCGTGGCTGTCAGTAATATAATAGTTTTGTCAAGCGGATCTTTTCGAATTGTCATCACAGTTCCACGTTCGGAAGCGTGTTCAGTGTCATATGTGACAGCTGAAATACATCAATCATAACATCAGGCATGGTGCGGCTGAGGAGCGCGTCTAGGGCTGGGGATTTTAGAATAATGTGGGCAACCATATGAAAATACAATAAACCAAGAGGGGGCGCACATTTGTTAGGTAAAATGCTACTGGAAATAATCTGAGATGTACCTACCTGACTAACGTTTTTGTTGGCTGATGCATTTAACGTTTACAAAATAAGGGTATGTTAAAAATTTACATCACTAAAATCACTAATCGTACTTCTATAGCCAGAACTTGTGTCTGAGTCCCAAAGAATAACAAAAATGAGTCATTATTCCTCTTGCCTTTGTTCATGCTTTTGATCATTTTGCATCAAGTGTTACAACTGCATAAGCAAATATTTATTAATGGTTGTTTATAAAGAGTATTAGATTTTACGTACAATATTCAGTGTTTGCATATAATTATTCCGAACCTACGCTACAACTTTGATAATTTAGGATGGCTTCTGTAATGTGGGATAAGTATATAAGTGCACATGGATAGGATAGGAATCCTACTATGAAATTGTACCTGATTGTAATTCACTGAATTCTTTCATGTGATTACGTATTTGGTTTGTATGTAACTATTGTTACCATTAATCGCAAAGCAAATCTAAATAAAATGGAAATGTTAGTATAAAGTAATTCCACTTCACCAAATCTATTTTACGCTATCTACTTGATGAGCTTGCAAAATTGAACAGATCGTATTGGACAGATCTCCGTCGATGTCACAGTTTCACGGTCTCTGTCAAAGTCGCTGGTCCTCATCGTTGTCGTTAGGTGTCGTGGCTGTCGCGGTGTTTTGGCAGTAATTCCAGTTCCAACATGCTCCCCCCGTAACCATGGCCGACGACACATTAGGCCCATGGATTCCATTATCGACATCTAGCACAGCCAGGTTGGCAACCGAATGTCGAGTAAGCCCTTTATTGGTTTGTGTGATAGCCTTACGATCCCGCCCATCTTTTCCTTTAATGACCTCAATTACCACACCTCGAACCGGACCATTTCGTCGACAATAACGACTAAGTTTCCGGATTCAAGCGGTTTTACTTCATCAAACCATTTAGTACGTCGTGTCATAACTGGTAAGTATTCGCGTACCCAGAGTTTCCAGAAAATACCCAATAAGAAGTGGTTCGGCGTGAGAGCTTCACCCTGTTCCGTATTTAGTGGCAGGTAAATGAGCGGTTGAGTGTTAACGATACCCTCGGCATCCACTACTAGTGTGCTCAAACCTTCGTCATCCAGTTTCCTTCCGGCAATTGTGATAGCCTCCATCGCTGTTTTGACTGAACGGACATCCGTTCCCAGCATCCACCCATGTGAGGAGTCCTGGGGGGAATGAAAATCCACTTCGTTGAGATGTTAGTGAACGTTGAAGCCATGTCAGAGTGTATCCTTTGTAACTGCTGTTGTAAAATGTTATCGGCCCCCCGAAAATTCGTTCCGTTATCAGAGTGGATTTCAATAGGTGATCCTCGACGTCCGATAAACCTACGTATCGCCATCATGCACGATTCCGTGCTTAGACTATACACGATTTCAATGTGCACAGCTCTTATCGTCATACAAGTGAACAGGGCACACCATCGTTTCGCTGAGCTTCTTCCTACTTTGACCAAGAGTGGTCCGAATAAATCAAGTCCAACGTAGCTAAAGGAAGGTGTATATGAAGCCAATCGTGCTTCCGGTAACGGAGCCATTCTAGGAATTTCTGGTCTCTTTTTGTAAATTTTACAATGTTGACATCGTTGAGAAATTTTTTTACTATTGATCTAATCTGTGCAATGTAGAACGATTGCCTCAACTCGTTGACAACCGTTTCGGAATTACCGTGCAGGTACTTACGATGATAGTAGAGTATGATTAACTCGGTAACATAATGCGATCTCGGCAAGATAACAGGAAATTTAGCTGCATTCGAAACGTTAGTCGCTGCACCGATGCGACCGTCAACTCTCATAACTCCATGCTCGTCCAGATACGGGTTCAATTGATAAATCTCACTATTTTTATCAAGGATCACGTTCTCATTCTCCAGTTTTCGCTTTAAAAGCTCATATTATACGGGATAAGTTTGCCATTGTGCCAGGCGCAGTATTGCATTTTCAGCCGCTTTAAGTTCTTCCTGTAAATGAGGATTACTTATATTTAGTTTGAGGTTTATGAAATAGTATACATATGACATCGTGCGTTATAGTCTTTCCCATTTTGAGAAATTAGTGAATACAAGAATTGGCTGAGGAACAGAAAAATTTAGGTGCGTGCAGAATGAGATTTTTAATTCCACAGTTGTTGCCGGCAGCTTCCTCGGTTGGGGACAGTTGATCTCTTCGTCTCGTAAGAAATGAGGTCCTTTGAACCATTCGTTATTCTGATGAAGCTGTGGTTTCTCACTATATTTGGTCGCTTGATCGGCGATGTTCAATTTTGATGGTACCCAACGCCACTCGGATACGTTCGTGGAAGAGAGAATTTCTCCGACTCGACAGGCCACAAATTGCGTGTATCGACGATGGTCGGACCGGATCCAGGCAAGGACAGTGCTGGAATCAGTCCAGAAGACAACACGTCCTCGATAAAGGTTCTAATCCGGGTACCTTAGACAGCTCCTTGAAGTTCTAGGCGAGGTATTGACCAGTGCTTTAAGGGAGCAACCTTTGTTTTGGCCATAACTAGAGAACAGGAAAATCCACCCGAGGAGTCGGGAACACGGAAATAGCCAGCTGCGGCATACGCGTCTTCACTTGCGTCAACGAAAATATGTAACTCTAGCTGCTTGTAATGCGTTCGGGTAACTCCTTCAAAGTAGCATCGGGGTATACGAAGATTTGAAATAAGAGGAATTGGATCAGTCCATTGTTGCCACTTGTCGTCTATTTTTTCATCCCATTTTATCCCGGATCGCCAAATATCTTGGAGAAGTACCTTTCCGTGGAGTATGAAGGCTGCCAGAAGTCCCAAAGGATTAAAAAAGCTCATTAAGCATCTTAGAACTTGACGTTTTGTTGGTTTTTCCCTCAATGAAATTATTTCTTGAAATTCAACGGGAAGTGTTGTAGAGAAACTCAACGAATCGCTCACAGAGGTCCAATGCATTCCAAGGACACGATCAAAATTATTGTTATCAAGATCCAAATTCTTTGTTTGATGAATTAAAGTTGTTCCCAAATCGTTGAGAAGTTGTGGGCTGTTTGAAATCCAACCTCGGATATCGAATCCACCATTCGAGTGTATCATTCGAATTTCTTGAGAGACCTTAGCTGCCTCTTCCGGCGTTTCGAAGCTGTTAGCGTAATCGTCAACTTAATGACCCTTGACTATTCCCTTTACAGCCCGTGGATAGTTTTCTTTAAATTCAAGTACATTTTTGTTTTTAATGTACTGTGCGGATGCCGGAGAACAAGTGGAACCAAAGGTTGCCACATCCATTACAAAGATTTCCGGTGTTTGGTTAGGATCTTTTCGCCATAAGAAGCGTTGCGCTTGTTTATCCTCTGGAAGGATTCCCACCTGATGAAACATTTCTGAGATATCCGCCGAAACAGTCACTGGGAATTGCCTAAAGCGGAATAGTATCCAAGGTAAGGGAGGAAGTTCATCAGGGCCCTTCAAAAGCATTGCATTAAGTGGAATTCCATCCACCGTGGCTGAGGCATCCCATATCATTCGGATCTTTTCTGGTTTTCTAGGGTTAATGGCAACCCCCAAGGGCAGATACCATACTCGACGTGGATCTGTGTCCTCGAGTTCCGCTTTCGTAGCTCGATGGGCATATCCTTTAATTTGATATTCATCTAGTTGCTTTTGAAGATTAATCCGTAGCTCTGGAGATTTATTCAGTTTTCGTTGAAGGCACTCTTCTCTTTTAACGGCCATCGGGTAGCTGTCGGGGAGCTCAAAGTTATCGAACCGCCATAATAATCCTGTTTGAAACCTGTCACAGATACTAGTAGTTGTTTGTTCCAACAAACTGTTTTGGATTTCAGAGTACAATCATTTCTGGTCATCGACCAAGGATAAATCGCCATCACTTTAACAAAAATAGCAACGTTCAAATAAGGGTTTGCTATACGTCATAATTCTGCTTTACGATCTCTATTGTATCTTTTTCATATTGGTTGATAAAAGTGTTTTCTAAATAAAACTTAACAAACTCTTTTGGAATATCGACACATTATTGCTCAAATATTCGAAAAATACATAAATATTTTACATAATCTTATCCAAAGTGACAACAACTTAATTTGAAAAGTATGATTTATTTGTACATAAAATTAAGCTCACCCCGGAAACAGCCCGATCAAAGTGCGAAAAACGCCTCCCGATCAGGAGAGCATATCAAAATAATAACTCAAACGTATCTCACCAAGATATTTACATCTGATTCAGTTATTATTAAGTACTTTAAATTTTCGATTTTAAGTTTCTCCAATCTGAATCATATCTTATTCTGATTGACAGGCTTAAATAGAGTTGAGCTAATTTTCAAGATTTTTTTCGGATTGTCCTAAAATAAAATGATTATATCATATTTTGATATACGTGCAACTTTTTCTGAAACACGGACATCGAAGTCAACGGCCCAAACCGTGCATTAATAAGTTTCGCTCAACAGAACCATAAAATTGAATCTAATTTTTGGGAAACCAAAAATGGAGCATGGTTTTAGCATTTTATGTGGTTTATTGACATTCCACTAGAATTTTTTCTCGAAGCACTCATATCTTGATAAGTTATAATTTTGATAGGTTTTGTTCTGTCCAATATCAAACTATGCTATCTGAATGAGATATAATCTTGAAAGGAGCATATCTAAAATTGATATAATTTAGCTATGATCGCATGGATTTTTTTTATATAATTTGAGATATTTTAATATCCTACGAATACTGAATAATAACTCATTTAGATAGGAAAAAAATAGTATCAAAATATCTCATCTTGATATAATTTAGTTTTTCCCTCCTGATCGGGCTACCATTAGCGAATTTCTAAAATCATTGATTGCTGCGATCATTGCTGCGGCCCCAAAAAATAGTTATGGAAATAAATGAAAATGAAATTTTCAGAAAATCACATTTTTCTTCAAATTGATAATCTACAAAACTATGAGAAAAATATGCACTGAAGTTTTTACAAAATTAGATGATAATTTTTCATGTACTATAGATACCTCCTAACGTTTTTCTTCTTTACTAGTTTTTGCTTTTACGGGTTTATACAAACCAGATCAATAATCAATACAAAAACACATTGCCAGAACTAGAAAAAGAAAAAAGAAAGTCCTCACCGGTTTGCTGCTAACTTCCGCCTCTCGCTGCTGATCTTTTAGGTATCCGAAATTTTGTCACTTTTTTAGCACACAATTCAGAAGAAATCAATATCCTCATTTCACTCATGAGCGTGTTATGCGGAAGGCAATGTCTTCAACTCGAGACACACATTAGAATCTTGTTTCTGTTCTATCACATTTTATTCAACTTCAATTTTCACTAGTATAGGTATACTCATAAGAGACCAAAATAAATATCTTCAATCACTTCCAATGTACCACCAAAATGTCCATTCCCCAATGCTCCTGCACATATCTAAACAATTGAATGAAACCGTCCGTTCGGTATCCCAACAGCTTCCTTCCATTTCAAACACTTCTTAACCATTAAAATCAAACCCTCCTCGTCAATCAAATCGTGCAAAAAACTTCCTGGAGCTACCGAAATAAGCACTATAAAAACAATAAAAACGATATTTAGTGAAATAAAAATTGTTTAATGATTTCACGCATGACTCTTTCTTATCAGCAGCGATTTTCTCTACGTATTTAATAAAACATTCATCAATTGATAATTGGTATCTAAAATCAAAACTTTCTCTAGAAAATGACAGAAAAATGACAAAAGTCAACGCAGAAAAAATAAACGCGACCGCACGCACCAAGGCCTACTCGTCTTCCAGGATATGTTACAAATTAACGTTACAATAAACATACCGGATACCGGTTTAAAGTTCTTCCGAAACTTTTTTTGGAAAAGTAGCATGAAAATATGAGTGTGTTACTTCCTTCAGAGGCCTCCAAAAAATTTATTTCATCTTCGATCTCTAAGGGAGATTAAGAAATTTTTAATGTTTTCTCAGATTTCATTTGTGTTCATTTGTTATTCGTGTAATGTAATTATATTTTACCTTTTATATGTCTAAATCATTTCATTGTTGTAAGCATGGACCGATACTGAAATGTGCATAACAAAATGCCATCACGCATTGTACAATAGTTATGCTTCTCAAATGCTTAGACACGATCCCATCATCACTTTTTTGAAAGTAGACACAAATTTATCTCCATTAAGATGAAAAAATCCTGCTCATCTGATCAGATTGTGCACGATGAACCATAAAGTCCACCCACAGACGATCGAGTCGTTTGACAAATCTTCAATCAAAATGATTTCCTGAAAACAAACAACGGGAAAGCTCTTTCGTCGATCGTACTTGATCGTGTGTGAGGCCATCAAGCTATTCAAACTGCAATGGAGGGTGATGGAGCGAGACGCGTTTGCATTTTCATCATGAAAAAAAACACCAAAGTATAAATATAGGTACACGCCACCACACACCAGACAATGAGAACATATGTGTATGTGGTTGAATTGTTTACTATTTTTGATTTAGTAACACAACAGACGCTCACATATCATCATTTCACGCGCCTTGTGTCTAGCGTGTATTAAAAGTAGCATAAAGCATAATCATGCCCGGGAAAGTCGTCCCCCTCGCTCGAGTAGGGGATCTAGTGAAAATAAGACGCAAGAAATATACATAAGTCGCGACAGGCCGAGAAACATTCAAACAGTCGATGCATTAACAAGGGCCACATTTCGACCGTATTTCAACTTTCTTTTCTTCCCCGAGGTCAGAGGAAAAGGTCAAACCGTTTGTCCTTTAGCTTGCTGTTTTGGCGGTGTTTTCCGGATTTCTTTCCATGATAGATACGGGTTACACTCTTTGAGGTTTTAAGATTAATTTTGAACATGCTATTATAAATGGTTAAGTGAATGTCGTTTTATCAGATGCGCGTTCAGAGCCAACCACAGTTATTAAATATTTGATCGGTAGAAAGATACCTACTGACTTCCTATAATTAGCTGCACGCAGTGGGAGGAAATTTTAAAGTCTAAAGCAAAAATAATAACCGAAGGGTCCGGTTAGAACAACTCATTGGTATAACTCCATTGTTTGAAATAAAGACCATAGACAACTGAGTCATTCCGAAAGCGGAACTTAAAGTTCAAAATCAATTATCAAATTAAAATTTCAGACATCAGTCGGATGAACACAAAAATTGATCGCTATCTTTCTAAGTGTCGAATTATCAGTTAATTATATTTTCTCTTCCAGGCTCTCACTACCACACTAAGGTTTGATTTAAGCACATTATTTGTAAGAAATAATATGTGTAATTTAAGTGTATTGCATGTGTTAAAGCTATAACTGAAGCATTATGAGTTGAAAATTGTATAAGAAATATTTTCTTATTAAAAAAAATAGATATGTTTTATTGACAGATTTTCTAACAAAAAAAATATTAGGAAAGATTAGAAAAAAATGTTGGTTCAAATTGTCAGGTAATGTTGAAAACTGCAAATAAAAATAATTAGTTAAATTTTTACATTGAGGAGTTGATTGAGGACACCAAGCAATTTCCTACGGATTATGTTAATTACGGCTAAACACACCAACGCATTGCTGTATCACTAGCATCCTGAATCCTTTGTACAAATGTTCGGTTAATGATATGTATTCCCTATTTCCGAACATCATCCCTGCCTATCCCGAGCAGCTCAATAACTTGTTTATAATTTCACACTTAATTCGTTTGACAGATGTCATTTCTAGGATTTTTTATTGCCTCACCCCGCGTGAGCGAAAATAAAAGGATAAATCTCGCAATCCATTTTCGGTATATTTCTTTCTGGTGTTGTTTCTCGTTTAACACAAAAACCTAGGTCTCATTGTTGGCCGCCGCCCGTTGATGATAATGATGCGAACGGACTGAGGATGATGGTTCTGCCGGGTATCAAAGAATGTGCCTCAGCCTGGTAAAAATGGTTGGAATTCACTCACCGGAACGTAATCGTCATGCAAGCAACCAAAGCGACTGACAGACACACCGGTGCGTGATACGTTATCTGATCCTTTCTGCTTAGCATCTCACAATCCAATATCATCGCGTCGCATCATCGTATTGGGTGCGATACAAGAGACCGTTTTGTATCTACAATACATTGGTCCTACACACAAGTGTCCGCACCAAAGAACTGCTCGCCGATGTTTTGCCGCGTTCCCCGGACTCTGTACCTTCCCGAAAAACCCGGAGTTGGTGACGATCCGCTTCAACGATTTCCACCAACAGAGGAAAAAAAGGATATTTGATGAGGCGAGTATATTTATTCACAATAGAAATGAAACACTGTGACAAAATAGAGTAAACATTAATAAAGGACGGAGGACAAATTTGAAAAGATATATTTACTTTTTTGCACGCAATTCAAACGAAAATGGGATCTCGCAGAGCATAACAGCATTAGGTAGGGTACAAAGTGGAAAGCGGGAAAGATTTGGTGTACCAAACGCGATTTACCCGGATCGAGTCCCATGGGGTGAACTTTGCTTTCAGCCTGTATTACTGCAAATATATTTTCAATTATCATTTCTTTATGTGTTGGACTCTCGGAGCACAGCATATGTGGCCATGTTTATTGATATAAATTTGTGATAAAATATGTATGGAACTAATGTGTTTTTTGGTGGAATTGCCCAATACCAGATAGCCAATTCACTTGTTTGGTCGCTGAAACAAACATTAGTCGTGCTTTGGACAAATCGAACAGTTCTCTTTCATGATTTTTTTTCTCTTTTGCTTCCTTTGTCAGTTCATACTCAAACAGCAAATTTATTGACCAGAGGGATAGACAAATTCGACAATTGATGAATAAATCATGAAGAAATCAGCTCTTTCAATCGCTCCTGCATGAGTACAATGTTAACCCGAATCGTTCAACGTTTTATGAAAGATCGTAACTGATTGCCAATCAGATGGATTTTCAGAAATTTGATTAAATCTTCTGATTTCTGGGGAAATGCAAGGAGATGACACTCAACATCTGTTTGAAACCAATATGAACATCTTGTTGATTTTAAAGGGTAGCTAACTACAAACATATTTCATTTTCCCTCTCCAAAAACACAATTTTAAAAACCAATCATTAAAATACTTAGGAAAATTCAGAACATAAATGTCACGCAAAAAAAAATGTTGAATTTTTAATACTGACCAAACTGTAAACATTCCCTGATGAAAAAATGACAAAAATGACAAAAATGACAAAAATGACAAAAATGACAAAAATGACAAAAATGACAAAAATGACAAAAATGACAAAAATGACAAAAATGACAAAAATGACAAAAATGACAAAAATGACAAAAATGACAAAAATGACAAAAATGACAAAAATGACAAAAATGACAAAAATGACAAAAATGACAAAAATGACAAAAATGACAAAAATGACAAAAATGACAAAAATGACAAAAATGACAAAAATGACAAAAATGACAAAAATGACAAAAATGACAAAAATGACAAAAATGACAAAAATGACAAAAATGACAAAAATGACAAAAATGACAAAAATGACAAAAATGACAAAAATGACAAAAATGACAAAAATGACAAAAATGACAAAAATGACAAAAATGACAAAAATGACAAAAATGACAAAAATGACAAAAATGACAAAAATGACAAAAATGACAAAAATGACAAAAATGACAAAAATGACAAAAATGACAAAAATGACAAAAATGACAAAAATGACAAAAATGACAAAAATGACAAAAATGACAAAAATGACAAAAATGACAAAAATGACAAAAATGACAAAAATGACAAAAATGACAAAAATGACAAAAATGACAAAAATGACAAAAATGACAAAAATGACAAAAATGACAAAAATGACAAAAATGACAAAAATGACAAAAATGACAAAAATGACAAAAATGACAAAAATGACAAAAATGACAAAAATGACAAAAATTACAAAAATGACAAAAATGACAAAAATGACAAAAATGACAAAAGTGACAAAAGTGACAAAAATGACAAAAATGACAAAAATGACAAAAATGGCAAAAATGACAAAAATGACAAAAATGACAAAAATGACAAAAATGACAAAAATGACAAAAATGACAAAAATGACAAAAATGACAAAAATGACAAAAATGACAAAAATGACAAAAATGACAAAAATGACAAAAATGACAAAAATGACAAAAATGACAAAAATGACAAAAATGACAAAAATGACAAAAATGACAAAAATGACAAAAATGACAAAAATGACAAAAATGACAAAAATGACAAAAATGACAAAAATGACAAAAATGACAAAAATGACAAAAATGACAAAAATGACAAAAATGACAAAATGACAAAAATGACAAAAATGACAAAAATGACAAAAATGACAAAAATGACAAAAATGACAAAAATGACAAAAATGACAAAAATGACAAAAATGACAAAAATGACAAAAATGACAAAAATGACAAAAATGACAAAAATGACAAAAATGACAAAAATGACAAAAATGACAAAAATGACAAAAATGACAAAAATGACAAAAATGACAAAAATGACAAAAATGACAAAAATGACAAAAATGACAAAAATGACAAAAATGACAAAAATGACAAAAATGACAAAAATGACAAAAATGACAAAAATGACAAAAATGACAAAAATGACAAAAATGACAAAAATGACAAAAATGACAAAAATGACAAAAATGACAAAAATGACAAAAATGACAAAAATGACAAAAATGACAAAAATGACAAAAATGACAAAAATGACAAAAATTACAAAAATGACAAAAATGACAAAAATGACAAAAATGACAAAAATGACAAAAATTACAAAAATGACGAAAATGACAAAAATGACAAAAATGACAAAAATGACAAAAATGACAAAAATGACAAAAATGACAAAAATGACAAAAATGACAAAAATGACAAAAATGACAAAAATGACAAAAATGACAAAAATGACAAAAATGACAAAAATGACAAAAATGACAAAAATGACAAAAATGACAAAAATGACAAAAATGACAAAAATGACAAAAATGACAAAAATGACAAAAATGACAAAAATGACAAAAATGACAAAAATGACAAAAATGACAAAAATGACAAAAATGACAAAAATGACAAAAATGACAAAAATGACAAAAATGACAAAAATGACAAAAATGACAAAAATGACAAAAATGACAAAAATGACAAAAATGACAAAAATGACAAAAATGACAAAAATGACAAAAATGACAAAAATGACAAAAATGACAAAAATGACAAAAATGACAAAAATGACAAAAATGACAAAAATGACAAAAATGACAAAAATGACGAAAATGACGAAAATGACAAAAATGACAAAAATGACAAAAATGACAAAAATGACAAAAATGACGAAAATGACAAAAATGACAAAAATTACAAAAATTACAAAAATTACAAAAATTACAAAAATGACAAAAATGACAAAAATGACAAAAATGACAAAAATGACAAAAATGACAAAAATGACAAAAATGACAAAAATGACAAAAATGACAAAAATGACAAAAATGACAAAAATGACAAAAATGACAAAAATGACAAAAATGACAAAAATGACAAAAATGACAAAAATGACAAAAATGACAAAAATGACAAAAATGACAAAAATGACAAAAATGACAAAAATGACAAAAATGACAAAAATGACAAAAATGACAAAAATGACAAAAATGACAAAAATGACAAAAATGACAAAAATGACAAAAATGACAAAAATGACAAAAATGACAAAAATGACAAAAATGACAAAAATGACAAAAATGACAAAAATGACAAAAATGACAAAAATGACAAAAATGACAAAAATGACAAAAATGACAAAAATGACAAAAATGACAAAAATGACAAAAATGACAAAAATGACAAAAATGACAAAAATGACAAAAATGACAAAAATGACAATAATGACAAAAATGACAAAAATGACAAAACTTACAAGAATTATAAAAGTGTTTAAAATGTCAAAAAATAAATCCATATTCCCTTGAAAGGCGCGTTGAGTGAGCCAAGAGTTTACCTTAAAAAAATGGATTATCTGAAATCGATTTTACAGTAGAAATTTTATTCTCGATAGTTCAACAAAACTCAACACTATAAAATTATAGATTTATAAAAGTGTTAAAAGTGTCAAAAAAAAATCCATTTTTCCTTGAAAGGCGCGTTGAGTGAGCCAAGAGTTTACCTTAAAAAATGGATTATCTGAAATCGATTTTACAGTAGAAATTTTATTCTCGATAGTTCAACAAAACTCAACACCCTCAAAACAGTTTATTCTCCTCACTTAGTGTTCGAATGTTGTAGAAGACTGTGTAGTGTAATTGAATATCAATTAAATATAAAAAATCCAACCTGTGAAAATGTTCGTTAAGTTTTTCTTAATGTCGTTTTCGTTTATGCTTTTCTTCAGCGCAGAAACAAATGCAATTACTAGCTTCAACGGAAGACGGAAATTGTGGGACTCTCGGCTCGGCACGAGATGGAAACAAACGATAGTCTTTGAGTATAATCCAGAAATTTACATAAATATAAAATAAAATAAAACATTCGCCCTATTTTATGGAATAAAAAATATATCTCAATTTGATAACGTGGAAAACGAGCATCGGAAGGAAAAATGGTGGTTTGGACAGAAACCCACCGTCCGTCTCCGCCTTTCTTGGGCCGTGTTTTCGCTTCTCGACTATGAAGAGGTGCCGAGGGGGTAGCAAAAAACATTTATTCTTTCTCTTTCACTTTCCAACATGGATCTAAAAAAGCGCAGAAATAAAAATGCTACCCCATTTCTGCTTGCCATCTTTTTTCCTTTTTTTTTTTTTGCTGCGAAAACCTCGTCCCAGCATCCGGCCAATCCAATAAGGACCAAAGTAGCATCGCATAACTTCTCATGTTGCTGGGGTTATCTTGGTCTTATTTTAGGAGAAATTCTGGGTGGGCGGAAATGGAACGTAAATACAAAAAATGACTTCTTCGTTTGGCTCCCTCTCTTTCTTTCCCCCCTTCGTTTGGGTTATGTTTTTCCATTTTTCTTCCTTTTTGCCTTCTGACTGGTCCACGTTTTCATTTTGCCAACGGTATATTTATATCTCTGCCATGAATTCTCGAGAATGGGGTTGGGGCGCACGGGGCGAAAAAAAAAGGAATACACATAGAGCCACCGGTTATCCTTCGAGCAGTGCAATGAAATCACGAACCACCCAATCCCAGAAAGGACCTTCTTCCCGTGCACGGTTTTTATGGAGGAAAAAAAACTCAAAATTGGGGAGAAAAAAAAAACAATCGAACCAAGCTAAGGAATTTTTTTTTCTCTCGCTGGGTTTTATTGTTTTTTTCTCGAGTTTTCGTTTCCTTTCTCCCAACAATTGCAGATTTGTTCCTTCCAACGCTTAAGATATTATACTTTATCCATACAGATGAGATTTTTTATGGCCATTTGCCTCTATTAGATTGGATTTTGTTCTTTCGAAATTTTTATTGATTGTTGTAGGAGTAGGAGAATTTTTTCGAGTTGAACATCTTTTAAGATTTTTTTTCAAAAAATTTAAACCTAAAAAACTCGAATAAATTGTATAATTTTAATGGTAAAAGATCAATAACCAACTTACCTGCACTACAGTGGGGCCGTTTGAATGTATTTTTTTTTTATTAAATTTTGTTTAAGTCAGAGATGAAAAGGTAAATAACTCATGTTTTTCAAGCCGTTGAAAGACTTTTTCGATACAAATTCCCATACAAACTATGATTTTTTTGCTACAACCCTTGTCAAATTCTAGAGCACAGTTGTTTTGCGCCCTAAATGAAACAAATCTTGTTCGATAGTTTTTTGATCAAATTTTGACCAGTTTAGTGTACACTGTACACTCAATTTTAAGAGTCAAACACAAAAACAATAACCTCTAGATCTTTTTCTTTAAAACCTCGATAATAAATGTTTTCACCTTTTTATCATGTTTTTTTAAAGCTTTGTTTCGAGATCAATTTTTTTTACTAACCTAAGATTTTTTTTCGTATGCTTAGTAACTAAACTAAATAACATAGTTATGTATATGTCTAGCATCAGTTAAACTAGTGGAAAACATTTTCATTTATCACATTTCGTAAACCCAAATGTTGATTGTCGGCTTTCACCGTTGGCAAAGCCGATCAGGTTTACTCAAACGAATGATTTATTTTTTCAATCATCAAACCCAAAAACAGAAGCTCATTGAATCATCAATATCAGCGAAATGGATCAGACACGCTGTGCTGTGCTGTGGCATGTTTCGAACCCATTTTCATCGAACAAAGGTCGCATGAAAGTGGCCCAGCAGAGTAGTAAACTCGACTGCCAGTCTGTCTGGTCCTGTCGACGGTTTCGCGCGCTTCGGGAGACTCGGGGACACCATCAAGATTTGAAAAGATGCGAGGTTTCCCCCCCGTCAAGATACGAATGCTGACAATATGAAAACAAACTGATCCATAAAAATAAAAAACCTCAGCCGGCAGCATTCGTGCTTTTTCAGCTTCCCTCATCCCGATCCGAGAAGAATTCTTCGAACACCTGAGAATTTTTAAATTATAAATTTATAAATACGGTGTAAACTACACTAAAGCGGAGGGCGAGAAGCTAAAAAAAAGTCAGCATCTGACATCCGAAGCTCAAAATGTATAGAGGTGTAAAAACCGGTGAGAGATTGAAGAGAAAGAAGGTCTCGTTTCTCACCTTGCCCTGAAGGCAAACGCGCGCATACAAAATCAAAGAAGTACAAACATCGAGCCTCCGCGCCGATTGGAAGTCACTCGAAGACAAAAAGGAGCCGCGAAAATATTATCAAAAATATAAATAAATAAAATATTGAAAGCATACATCGTCACTTGCAAGACAGTGGCCTCAGGAATGAATGGACAATTCATTTTTCTGCTTCGAGTTTGTTTTGCTGACATTTCTCTAAAAGTGTCCTTCCTACAATCAGCTTTATTTATGGTAGGTATGCGTATCGAACTTATGATCGCATTAAGTGGGGCCACCGAGCGATCAGGAATGAGAAATGTGCAGTACTTCTAGGAGGAGATGCTTTTTATGGACAAAGTTTATAGGTTTTTGCACAGACTCATAAAATGTTATGAATAAGAAAGAACTTTGTTATTTGAAAATTTCGTGATTGTTTAACGTCTGTTAACAATTCGTTGACCAGAATTCACGGTTTTACCCGAACTTGCATGGATATTTGACACAAAATTTAGGAAAAGTCCGTATTTCGTTGAAAAATGCCGTTGAATTTTGCTCAGATTTATTCACTTTATTTCCCCAAAATCTAACAAAAAACTCTAATTTAATTATTATAATTTTGAATTTTGCGTTCAGAAAAGGTTTTTTCGAGCAAGTTTTGTATTTATGTATGTATGTATGTTGATTATCCACCATGGGTGTACAGATTCACCGCAGTTTCTGCCTAAGTATGTGTGCACGTGCATTCTTTAGGTTATTAAGTTTGACAAATTTGCAATGCAACGCGTACACCACACCCGGAACTGTTATGGATGAATGTATTGTAACTGACTATATAATAAGAATGTTCAAAGAGTTGCCAGGTGGCCAGGTATATACACGGATGCCGGAATACCTGGAAGTAAACTAGCCCACCTGATTGATTCGTTCATCCAAAATAAACTGACGCAATACATTAACTCCATAACAGTTCATACGAAGCCATGGGGTCCGAGTATGATGTTACGCGCTGCGTTGGAGATTTGTTAAACTTAATTAATTATCTAAGAATGCAAGTGAACACATAATTGGGCACCCATGGCACCCATGGTGGATAACCAACATACATACAGCATACTTTTTAAGTGATATTTTGTTATTCCAACTTGAACAATCATAAATGTTCAGTACCTTTTCCTAACTTTTTCCTTATTTTGACTGGCTCTTAATCAGCAACATATTGAGGAAATGACACGTTAAAATTAGTACTGTTTCTCACAGTCTTTATTTGAAGATTTTGAAAAATATTTTCGTTTTTATGTTTGAAAATAACGAATAAATTTAAAAAAAAACAACTAAATTATGTACTATTTGTAAAAATCCAACCATCTGGAGAGTCAAAAAAGCATTCATTCCATATTTCCCTTATTAAATTTCACAAAAAAATCAAATTTTGTGACGTGATTAACTCATTCGCGCTGTTGTTACTCAGCATGATTTCTATAAAATTCTGATTTCAGAATCGTCTCATCATTTTCAAAGAAGATCTTCTTTTTTATTGATATACAAAAAAAAAATTTTTCTCCTTCTTGGTTGCTTTTGTGTGGTTATAATTAAAAAAATTATTGACAAGTTTGAGATTTTTTGATACGCTAACGGATAAAAATCACTTGTGAGCGGTACAAGCGCGTGGAATGTGTCATTTTTACATTCACCAAGCAATTATTCAAAATGCTCGCATAACTGTGAACGATAGATAATCGTAAATTCTCTTGAGTCGCGAATGCCATAAGAATGGTAAAACGACTGCAAATCAATCAAAACAAAAACTTCTCTACAATTTTTAATCCATTTCAAAAAATAATCCCTTGAATTAATTTTTTTTATATTTTAGAGTTATGAGGAAGTAAACTTTTAAAATGCATGTTGAACCTAAAAAGTATCCTATATTTTTTTCCAATTGTCTACTAGGACGTAGCAGGCGCCGTTATTGATATATTTCAATGGAAGAGCATCAGTTTTGAGCCTTTGAATGTGCTATCCCAGACACCATTTTTTGATCTTTGAACAAAATTGATGGCCTCGATCAAACACTAATCGTAATGGATGAGATTCTGACTGGATCGATCGACTGTGCGCCGAACCGAGGATTGCCGTGGAATCCTTCAACAATGGAGCAACTGAACGACCTTGACCTGGCTGATGATATTGTTTTGCTCGCCCAAACACAACCGGACATGCAGAGCAAACTCGACGACCTCACCGAAAGTTTCAAGGCAGCAGGTCTCAAAGTCAATGTCGGAAAGACCAAGTCGATGAAGATCAACACAGGAAATCCCTCTAGTTTCATGGTAACTGAGCCAATGTTCGGAAAATCGCTCAAGAAAAGCAATCAGGATTCGTTTCAAGATAGAATACTTTTACCTCCGAGTGCTGTGATGGGCACGTGATGAACGTATCCGTTGAATGCTTGTCGAACATCAACACTAACTAGATACATAAAAATATACCATGCCCCATCGGGGGCTAACGTTGCTTTTCGTCACGTGGCTAATCAACGGTGATGATACATTTTGAACGTTGCTCTCACAATCATTCGCTAACGCCTGTACTTCAATCATTGTTGATAATGATAGACGATCATGAATCTCTCAAAAGGAAAATCTGAAGAAATACCAGGACCACATGTTGAAAAAAGCAGGACAGTTAATTGCGGTTACTTAGTAATGATTTTGTTCTTCTACGCAAAGCGAAAAACTAAAAATCATATTGTAACCTCTACACATCTCTCAGAACTGCTACATATCAGTTGTGATCCTAGAAGGTTAAAAACCATCAAGGAAGGCAATCACCATCGAGACGTTCGTTGCTGATAGCCTTTGTCCTTCTTTACCACATCATGTTTTGTGGGAATGTGTCAAATACAACAGCGTCGTTGTCATGCACGATTGTTTTTATGATTTGGTTGCAGAGGAAAAATTGACTGCTTCGATTTTTTGGCTCTGAATGCATTAAAGCATGGCTGATGGAAAATGATTGATTTTCGGAACATTGAGCTTAGCAACAAGTTGAGAAAGTGGAATGCTTCCAGTATCTTGGTAGCCAGATAACGCCTGATGGTGGTACCAGGAAAGACATCGAAACCCGGATCAGAAAGGCCCGTTTTTCATTTGCGCGTCTGCGAAACATCTGGCGGTCACGCCAGATCTCTCTACGAACGAAAATTCGAATCTTCAACTCAAACGTCAAATCCGTATTGCTGAACGGGTGCGAAACTTGGTGCACATATGCGGTGACGACGCGAAAACTGCAAGTATTTGGAATATCATCCGCGCTTGGTGGCCTGGCAACTGGATCTCGAATGAGGAACTACATCGCCGGTGTCATCAAAGGGCGCTAGAAATCGAGATTCGGGAACGTAAGTGGAGATGGATTGGGCACACGCTGCGAAGAGATGAAAACGAGATTTGCAGAGAGGTGCTAGATGGGAATCCAGAAGGACATCGAAGAAGAGGCAGACCCAGAAACTCGTGGCGGCGAAGCCTATCCGCTGAAATCCGAACTGTCGACGAGAGTCTTGACTGGGACCATGTGAAGACGCTGGCTCCGGATCGTCAACAGAGGAGGTCTTTTACCACGGCCCTATGCACCGGAGGATCGGCACGGGATCATTAAGTAAGATCAAACACGAAGTAGCAACCATATTGGTGAGGTAGAACTTGTTCTACTTAGCCAAGCCAACGATCATGGAATTGGAAATGCGTAAGTTGATCAAAATAAAATATGTTATGTGAAGACTTTTTTTATTGTTGGTGTATAATTATTTCTTCACAGCATTTCGAGTTCAATGATTTAGGGTGGATATGAGTAGTCAACAAAGCAAAGCTAAGTAAACCTTTAAAAAGTTTGTTTTTAGCCTAAAACTGCCAATAAATTTAAAATTTTGCAAAAATAAAGCGTTTCTGTAATTTAGTCGATCTGTAATTCCCAAATATCGACAGTATTGCTGCTCTTAGTGTGAATTGCAAATTTTCGATAGCAAAATTAGTCGGAAGTGCTTGAGATTCTTGTTTATTCGTCCCATACTAAATGTGTAACAACAATGTGATTGTTACAGTAAAAAAATCATAAATTCTATAATTTTAAGAAATTAACACTTATCTATATAATAAAACTTAAACTAAATATTTTTTTTTTTTTTAATCATAGGTTTGTTTATTAAGGCATTTTACTTATAAAGCTTAATTTTGCCGAGTGTATCACTTTGTTAATCTATGTTAGTAGAAGGGGGGCCGTAATAGTCGCGGCGACTCAACAGTTAGTTGTATTCTAAATCGGGGGAGGGAAGGGGAAACTAAATAATGTTCTACAAAACTTTCTATAACAATAATTAATAAATATTTATTCAATTTTAAAACGTGACTTAGTAGTTGCCTATACATAGAACGTCAAATTTAAGAATGTATCCCAATTTCTTCAACATTGAAAATTGATAGTTAAGCTTGAAGATTTTAAATATCCAGATGTTAGACAATTTCCATCCAGATAAACTTAAAGAGTGTATGTCCAATTTTTCCTGCAACTGAACACGAACTTGTTTATTTATACGGTAGAAACCTGTAAGTTGTTCTTACGATCAGAAGCGCAATCTATTTTTGAAATGAGAAAACTAACATAAGGTCATTAAATTCCCAATGTTGATGACAATCTTCATTTCTCAATAAGAAAAGGTTTCATCAGACAAATTCCCACATCCAATAATGACAACAGCCATCGACTGAGAGTTTAATGATGTTTCTGTGTATTCAGTTATTTCCGTGCCTTAAGAAATTTATCTTCCAATCTTTCTCACATTAGCTAGTTTAAGCCCTCCGTTTTGGAGCGTTCGGTTTGAAGTCTAATTTCGATTGACACTTGTTACAAAATTTTACGATTCCATCCGTTCTTCATTACGGTGGTGGTTCGGGAAGAAAATCAATTAACCATTATATCGAAGCTATTTTACTGCTAAAGCAAAGATCGAATAGCACAGTCGATGAGAAAACGACAATTATCGAAATCAACGGTTCATAAGACCTTTCGATTGACAAACCTATCGAAAATGGTGATGGAAGGCTATTTCAAATCGAAGAGGAGAAGTAACAGAAAAATAATCAAACATTGGGCAAAGCCATGATAAGATGGCTATTTCTAATGGGTACGAACATCGATAATATATTGAGTAACATTAACTTCAACTAATTAAACTTCTCGTGAATAAAAGCTCGGACAATCGATAGAGATTGTTGTCGAGCGGCATCTTTGAAGGATGTTTGGAAATTTAGCTGCCTAACACTAACTTGTGTTTTGCTATGAAGCAATGATGAATGAAATCCGTGCTGGGAACAATGGGCAAACGATAGATACTTAGATAAGGTCATGGCGTAGCTGTTGTAGGTTGTTTTTAATGTTTATTTTTTATAATTCTCTCATGACAATGCTCATTTTATGATATGACAAAAGTTTAAATTGCATTTAAGAAATCCACTATTTCTTCATGTGGAAAACTTTTCTCCGTTCTCTCTCTCTCTCTCTTCTACTCTTTCTCTTTCTGACCGGACGACAAACAATCACAGAAAAGTTTTTTGTCTGCAGAAGTGATAGAATAAAATTTATCGCTTCCCCATAGAAATTAATGCACTCAAAAGTTTATCCTGTAAGCCAGGAAGCATGAAATTAAAATGAACAGTGCCCATTCTTTATCCGATTCTGTCCAGAATGCAGCCCGGACCAAATGGTTGACACTAAAATTAGTGCTTGCAAAATTTTGCTGGATGCTCTGGAGCAGCTTCAAATCACAGAATACCTGCAGCAGCCCCAAAACTTACCTTCAGAGACAAATAATAAAGTCTGATCGCCATTGGCGAATTTATGTGGCTGCAATTTTCTTACCTCTTAGCCAAGTGCTTATTTCCATATCATGTCAGCGACGGGTGAAGCTTTCAAATGCTATTTATTATAGAACTATTATCGCATCAAATGGAACATTCGGCCCTTCAAATCAAAACACATAATTACGTGTTACGTTCATCATAAAAAGAGGATCTTTTTGGTTTTTTTGTTGGGTTCCCTTATTGTTGCAGCTACGAGTTGAGCGAAATGCATCAGAAAGACAAACGAAAATTTTTCGATGTTTCTCAGCTAAATCATTGGTTTTGTTGTTTTAGCGATCATCGTTATTTCATTCAATACGATTTCACCTAGTTTTGTCTATGGACTTTGAGCGTTTAAGATGTTTGCTAATTAGATTTTTATAATCACTCAGAACCTACTAAAGCGCCGATGTGGTGAAGCGAATAGGCTGATAACCATTGTCATTTTCTGTTATATTATGAAAGAAATTAGAAAATTTCATTGAAATGTGGAGTCAAATATGAACATTAAAATCCATTTTAAGTTTTAAATTCATCAAATAAATTTAAAGAATCAAATCCAAATTAACTTTGTACAAATTTTAGTTGTTGTAATTGGAGAAATTACATAAAGTGGAATATGAAAGAATTGGGAGTTGGAAAGTAGAATCTCATGTCTGACTTTTTCTATCGCCTCCAGCAGGCTTGCAATTTCTCTAACGAGAATCACCGATGTGCTCGGTTTTCGATTCTCGGTAGAGATTCTCTGAAACGCACCGCAGAGATTTTTAGCCGAACCTCTGTAGAGAATCTGTAAATCAACACGACAGAGCTAACACACACTACAGTGAAAAAATGTTTTCACCAAGGAGAGCGACAGCGACGGCAGCTGGCTTGGCTTGTTGCATTTACCAACACATACGAAGCTGAACCACTCGCCCGAAACATTCATCGTTTGTTGATGCTATTATTATGCACACCGTCGTGTTTGTTTTTGTCTTTGCTTTTTGGTGGCTTCAACTAGTCGGTTCTGTGTTTTCACCGGGGTGCTCTACAGTGACAAATCGTCGCACGCCGGAGCTATTGAACTTAGGTGTGTGTGGCTTTCGAAACCGGGGTGCGAATAATGTGTGGAGAGGATCGAAAAATCTCACCCGGGTGATTTGCAACTATCGCACGGGGGTGTTTTTTTCTCCGTTCTCCGTTTTTCTCGGTAGAGAATGGCATCTCTGGCCTCCAGTACTGCCCCCGAATAATGAGATGTTTCGGGGTAAAGTATGGGGCCCCGGACATTCGGCCGAAGACCGTCAGGCCGAAAGAGGTTAGGCCAAAAGAGGTAAGGCCAAAAGAGGTAAGGCCAAAAGAGGTTAGGCCGAAGGATGTTCGGCTGAATAGGACAATAGGCCGAATGGAACATTTGGCCGAATGGTTGTGCTAGCCGAATGGTGGTAACGCCAAACTAATATATGGCCAAATGTATACAAGGTCGAATGGAAGCTAGTCCGAATGGATGATAGGCCGAATGATATTTAGGCCAAATGGATGCTAGGCCTATAAGACATATTTAACGCTTGTTTGCATGTTCGGCTGCATTTGGTCGAATGGTTGTTAGGCCAAACGGACGATAGGTCGAGTCGAATCAAGCTTGCGAAATCTAATGAGATTGAAATTTTATCGAGTGAAATTTTTCCTTTTTGAAATTTTGAAGGCAGAGATGCCAGATGTTTCCGATGAAGGGCGGATGTTTCTGATGGAATATTAAGATAACATTTGCAATTTCCTGAAAATAATAATCAAAACAAAAACAAGTTTTCCAGTTCAGAAGAAATTGAACCTATCAAACTTTTTCAAATAATACCAGTTAAACAATGTAAACGTTGATTGTGAATAAAAGTTTTCATTTTAAAACATCTTTTAAAGAATGTATTATCATGACTTGTTAGAATTTGATTATCATATTTTATTGGATGAGTAACAAATATTTATGCACTAAAATGCGTTATTCTGGTGTGATAAGTCTTACTCATAATCGGACGATTAAAGACTGCAACTTATGGAATTGTATTTCTCACAGTCAGGCTTGCAATTTCTCTAGCGAGAATCACCGTTGTGCTCGGTTTTCGATTCTCGGTAGAGATTCTCTGAAACGCACCGCAGAGATTTTTAGCCGAACCTCTGTAGAGAATCTGTAAATCAACACGACAGAGTTAACACACACTACAGTGAAAAAATGTTTTCACCACGGAGAGCGACAGCGACGGCAGCTGGCTTGGCTTGTTGCGTTTACCAACACATACGAAGCTGAACCACTCGCCCGAAACATTCATCGTTTGTTGATGCTATTATTATGCACACCGTCGTGTTTGTTTTTGTCTTTGCTTTTTGGTGGCTTCAACTAGTCGGTTCTGTGTTTTCACCGGGGTGCTCTACAGTGACAAATCGTCGCACGCCGGAGCTATTGAAATTAGGTGTGTGTGGCTTTCGAAACCGGGGTGCGAATAATGTGTGGAGAGGATCGAAAAATCTCACCCGGGTGATTTGCAACTATCGCACGGGGGTGTTTTTTTCTCCGTTCTCCGTTTTTCTCGGTAGAGAATTGCATCTCTGCTCACAGTCATGTATCTTTTAAAAACGTTGATGTAAAATTTTGCATTTTCATCATGGACAAATAATCCAATGTTTTCCAAAAAAAACTACTTTGCTTAGCTTAGCTTAGCTTAGCTTAGTTGACTACTCATATCCACCTTAAATCATTGAACTTGAAGTGCTTAGACATGATAATTCATTTTAAAATTCAGATTAAATAATTGATTAGACTTTGTTAAACTAACGCACTTCAAACTCCATGATCGCTGGCGTGGCTAAGCAGAACAAGTTCTACCTCGTCAATGGTTGCTACTCCGTGATTGATCGAGGCCATCAGCTTTGTGCAAGGGCCAATAGAATGGTGCTTGGGACTAGCAGTTCATTCACAATGCACAAAACTCATGCTCTCCCTTTGAAAATGATCAATAACGGCGCCGGCCGCGTCCTAGTAGTCAATGAGGAATGAAGGAATCAACAACCTTTTGTCCCTTAATATTTCAAAGATTAATTTTGAAAAATTCTAAAATAAAAGTAAGTCAATATCTCCAAGTATAGAATTCTTTCAAAAAAAAAACTACTAATGACTTAAAGTCCTTGCCTGAATAAACATCTAAATTTTTCTGGAAATCACAACAAACTAGAAATACACTGATTGGCTGTGGAGTTCTCCTGTATGCGGATGACCTAAAAATATTTTTGGTCATAAACAGTTTAGCTGATTGTTACGAGTTACAAGGCTTCCTGGACATGGTTGTGAACTGGTGTGCTGATAATTTACTGGTTTTAAGCGTTGCTAAGTGTTGTGTTATTACATTCGGTCGGAGGAAACATCAATTCATATATGAATACAGCATACTGGGTGAGTCACTGCAACGTGTGGATCAGATAAAGGATCTTGGAGTTTTATTGGACCGTCATATGACTTTTAAGCCCCATTACTCTGTGGTACTCGAGAAGGCCAACAGGATGCTGGGATTCATTATACGCCTGAGTACAGAATTCACCGATCCCGTCTGCCTACGAGCTTTATATTGCTGCCTGGTTCGATCAATATTGGAATCTGCGAATCTGGTATGGTGGCCGTTTGAGGCTTTGTGGGTTGCGCGTTTCGAAGCAATTCAACGGCGATTTGTGCGGTATGCTCTCCGTGAACTACCTTGGGAAAACCCGTTAAATCTACCGCCTTATCCACAACGATGTGCTCTGCTTGGACTCCATACGCTGGAGGATCGTCATTCCATTGGTCGATCACTGTTCGTGGCAAAGATCTTGAGAAATGAAATTGACTGCTGTTGGCTGCTTTCCCGTTGTAACATTTATGCTCCAGAACGAACCCTTCGTAATCGAGACTGGCTCTCATTGGAACCACGAAGTACGCGCTATGGCAGTAACGACCCCCTTCGTGCCGCAAAAATATGCTTCCTCCGTAATTATACCCTATTCGATTTTAATGTGTCCATTACAACTTTCAAACAACGGATTGAGCATAGCATGAGTGAACGACTAAGAAACTAGAAAACGATTTATGTAAACCTAGATTTAAGTTTTATTCATTCAGACACCCACCTTTGTCAGATGATACCAATATAATAAACAATAAACAAAGTAATTAAAATCTGAATAGCTTCATATTTCATTATTATGAATATTGAAAGATTCAGTGACGCAAAGACAGCTAAGCTAGGAAACACCTAAATTCAGCTTTGTGTGCATTTTAAAGAATTTTTTTTTAAGAATGAGAGCCGTTTTCTATTGTGCCGGCTCACAATTTTTTTTTTCAAATGTTATCTCGACACGCAGGACGCTGTGGGAAATTTCCGAAGTACAAAACATTACCGTTCCAAAAAAGGGAGGACATGATTCATACTAGCCTATCTAATGTCCGATAAATTCACTTATTCTATTAAAATCGCTTTCAAAAGATTTATAGAATTCTTAATAGAAAAAAGAATAATGTACCATGGAATATCAAGGTAGATAAAATATTTTTTCTACAGTTCGGAGTATTTATCAAATCGCGTCTTTTGTTAAGCTGCCTTACTAATCATTTCTTGATAATAATAAGTATTGTGGACTGGACTTTTTAACGATTTGTACGTTTAAAAACGCCCTTTAAAAAAATACGAGAAACCCATGCAAAAAAAACATTGATTAATTAAAGTAAAATGGCTTATCAAAAATTCTGCAGAGAACTGCACCTCCAATGAGATGGAAAAGAGAAGAGATGTCAAGGGCCAAGGGCGTTTAACAAAAGATCGTTTGAAAAGAAAATTGAAAGTTGTTGTAACAAAGGACAGCTTATCACAGACATCACAGCTCCTATCATTGAATGCTTCATTTAAATGATATAAAAAAGTAGGTTTTTATTCTAAATGTATAGATACATATGTTTTAAAATACACGAATAATGACAAAGTAAAATACCTTGATAAATAAACCTTTGTTAAGAAAAATTAAGACAAAAATCTGAAAATATGAAGTAAAGATTGATCGTCAGTAGTATTCCCAAATTTATAAATCTTGAAATGTCTTAAAAAGACCTCATGAGATTTGATTACTGTGATCATAATTTGTATGTCAACGGCCGAGAAAATAAAAAAAATCCTTAAAAAACGTAAGTTTTGATATAATTAGCTTTTCTTCTTCTTTTTAACATCTCAGCTCTTGAAAGTTAAATCGAATATCTTTTTTTTTTTTCATTTAATGGATTCTATGTTAAGCTAACCAAGCAACATTGATTATATTGATTTGAAATAGCCAGAAAATCGATTTTAAAAATTGCTTTCAATCCCATGTTATGTTTTTACTTTTAATCTTCGAAAACCTACATAGCGCTAACGGCAATTTTTTTTTTTTTTTCATTTAAGTTGCCTTGACTTCTAAAATTATCTTATAATTTGTTTTGTTACAAAGCGCCGTATTTGAAAATAGCATTATGAAACTTAAATGATGTTCACAAAATATATAAGATAGTGTGATGTGTACCTACATAGAAACTTGTAGCATAGGTCCATAGGTCCAGGTAGTTTTAACGCTTTCAGAATTAAAAAGTTTCAAAAAATTTCAATCATTAAAAGGCTTTCGTAGATAATTTTTTTTATCGAAGCGTTTGGAGTCTTTCAACATTGCGTGCCGCTGGTATGAAAAGTTAATTTCATTAATATACATTAAAACGTTCGAAGAATTTGTCCGACAGTCGTCCGGCATTCTCGCAACATTTCCTGTCCAGCGTATCCGGCCAGCCTTCACCACCTTCTAAATACTGAGTTTGCCGTAGAGTCGCGCAAGCTCGTGGTTCATCCTTCGCCTCTATACTCCGTTTTCCTGCACGCCACCAAAGATGGTTCTTAACATTCGTTGATCAAATACTTCGAGCGTACGAAGGTCCTCCTCGTGCAATATCCATGTCTTGTGCCAGTAGAGAACAACTGGTCTAATGAGCGTCATATACAGATAACACTTCGTGCGAGGGCTTTCGCTGATCATTCGCCGCCGGATCTCGCGGCTGGTGTCATTGTCTGCGATCGCCAGTGAGCCGAGATTGACAAAGTCTTCAACTATCTCCAGTTCGTCGCTGTCGGTCGAGACCTTATTATTACTGAACAAGCAGGTTCGGTCGACCTCGGATCCGCAGGCCAGCATATACTTCGTCTTGGACGTATTAATCATCAACCCAATTTTCCCTGCGTCTATTTACTTCAAATCAAATTTGCAAAATTTTTGCTATGAAAATGTTATTCTAGTTGTTTAAAATTATTTTTTCATCATTAGGCACTCTATAAAGGAGTGCACTACAAAGCTTCCAGAAAGTCTTGTTAATAAATAGGGTAACGGACTTATTTTGGACCAGAGGACCAATTTTGAACCAACTTGTCTAGCTCTCTTATAAAACAAATAATCATGAAATTTTTAAGTAAATATTGTTGAAGCCCGGGCACTTAATGTAATGCACTAATATTTTTCATTAAATACTAGTTGCTTTATAAGAAAGCTAGACAAGGTGGTCCAAAATAGGTCCCCTGGTCCAAAATAAACCCATTGCCCTATATTTCATTTGTAAATGAGAACAACGATAAAATCCACTTTACTTTTAAAATTATCGAGTTGATGTCATTAAACTTAATATTTTTTGAACAAAAAATTAGTTTTTTTTTCATATTTTACAACATTTTTGATGAAATTTTACATAACAGATAACGTATGCCCAATTTCATTAAAAATGACGTAAAATATGCAGAAAAACTTTCTTTTGTTCAACAAATTATTTAGTTCAATGCTACCAGCTTCAAACTATAGGTGAAAAAGGATATCATGAGCTCCCGGGGCAAAGTGGGTACCCTTCTTTTCTACGGAAGTACGCGTTTTCTAGGATAAATTTTCATAAGTAACATATCTGATGTTCCTTTAGTATTATTTTTCAGCTACCAAAAATCTCCTTTCAAGTATACGTAAGTATTTTTAAGAAAATCAACTTGGTTCTCAAGTGACGAAAAATTCTAATTCTCGAGCATCGGAACGTTAGCTTCAATGGTCGAAAACTTATCGTGATTTATAATGTGCACCCCATTGTTTTTTTTCGTTTTCACTTGAATCAAAGCAATCGAAAGATTCCTTTTAATTCAACCACGGTTAATGAAAAGTTCATATACCGGTATTTCGATAGCAACTTACTACCTTCTTCAGTGAGCGTTTTCGATTGTTTTCATCGGATTTCGGAGAAAAAGAGAAAATTTAAATTGGTTCAAATCGCTCCAAGTAAATGGACGATTGACTTTTGATCAGAATGTAAAACCCCAAGAATTCCATTTGCCAGAAACAATTTTCCACATTTTTTCCCTCTGATGGACCATTCTCCAGAATTTTTTTAACCAGAATAAATTATTTTAAGAAATTAATTTCATAAGGGGGCATCCATTAATTACGTAACGCTCCTAGGGGGGGAGGGAGTAAGCTCGAGCGTTACGAATTGTGACATAGGGGAGGTGGGGAGGTATGCCCATCGTTACGTAACGATTTTTTCCTTAAGAATTTCAGTTTAATCGCTGCACTTTTGATGTCATGCAATTTTTGCAGAGTGATGAGCAAACCAACATCAGCTTAAAATTTGCAAGCTTCAACATGATTGAACTGGTTTGTAACCTCTATAAAGATTCTGAGATAGACTTTTTAAAATGTGTATTGGACGTCGACGTTTTATCTTCGGATTTCACTAAATTTTTGCCTAAGGTCAGGACACCATGAATTAAGAATCAAGTGCACTTTCGTGAAGGATCAAGTCTTCTGTAACTTAAAACATATATTTTTTTTAGTCACACGAAAATGCTTCTAGTTCATCTACGGGTTCATGTATGGTTCTATTACAAAAATAGGTATCAGTATTATTCGTATGATGCAATTGAATCGGAAGTTGAGATGAGCAGTAACTTCGGCGGAGGTATATTCTTGTGTTGGTGAGTTTCTGCAAATCCAGAAAAGCTTTCTTCAGCATGAACGCCAACAAAACTGTGTTGGAGAAATATTTCGAAATGATGAATAAAAAATACAATAAAAAAAATACAAAACATATCATCTTAAGGTGAATCACTGACTGATAGAGCTGAATATGAGAAAAGTCCGAAGAAACTGTCCTGAATCATCCTATTTTACTAGATACACAAATAGAAAAAAATTAATGGATCATAAAAATCTCAAATTTATTTTCTTTAACGTTTGACTAAATGATCTGAATTTTCAAACATGAAAATCAATATACAATCTTTTTTAATTCCATTATATCTTAGAAAGGAAATTAAACTCTATAATCATAATTAGTTCGAAGAGCTTTCTCAATGTTGGAAGACCATCCAATTATACAAATGTTGCCAACATATGGTAACCACCAGAAATGGATGGATGATTCTGATACAATATTTTACAACTCAGCATCTATCGTGACCTTTACCTCGAAGCTAATATACACAATCGAACGTAGCCACAACGATGGACGCACAGAAAAAGAGGGAGTCAATCTTTCCGCATTTCCATTAGGATAACGGGAACTACATATATCTATGACGAATATCTGGTCGCTGAATGAATGGAGATTAACTCATGAATCACTTAGACATCTGGACAAATTTTCACACTCTCTTACCTCTACGACAAAGCAATTGGTTTGTTCCACTCATCGTGCGGAGGGAGATTCCAGTTCCGGGTTAGGATTTTTATGTTTTCGTTCAATTTCGAGATAAAATTGTAAGCCGAACAATGTTTTAGTAGGTACCTATTCTTTTACGTCGGAATGATACTGCCCTAGACTGGAACTATTCAGCTGAAAAAGCAAAAAAATATTCAAACAGACAGTGAATGTAATCAGTTCCACAACAAGATACTGGTCGTCAATAAAATAAAAAAGGGACAAGTGTTCAAAGTGTCGCCCTTTCCTGCTGAATAAAAGCGTATATAAGGATGATGACACCCCTTCTTCCAGTCAGATTATTGATAATTCTCACTTTCGAAGTGGGGTGGCGTTCGTTCCACGTTTCAATGCGGAAAATCGCCGACATCCGTTTGTCGTTCTGGAAGAACAAGTGCACGGAAGGAAAATTCCTAGCCTAAAGATGCGCATCAGAACGAGTGTGCAATTTCACAGTCAATAGATCTATTATGTGCTCAGAACGTTCTATAGAGTCATACAAAGGGATTAAAATAATCTCCCGAGTTATTAATGGAAAATGTGTCATTTTGCATACATTTGTTTGCATTCAGATTTGAATCTTTCTTTACGGCGTAAAGCATATTCTAGCAAGGAGGAAAATGAAAATTTTCAAAAGGGGTGCTCCTAAGTTGCCGATCGGCATCGCAGCACGAGCTTGGGAATTATACAAATTTGATTTTCACTTCGACAGCTTCTTCTCCTGCACCGATTTAATCATTTTAAATTTAATAAACTTAACAAATCCGGCAGTGTGTCGAGTCAATTAAAATCCGACGGATTACCGCAATTTTCCGGAATCCTTGGAGCTTATCCAAACAAAATTATGAGATGCAAAATTACGGTCGGCGCTGAGCCGTGCCGGAAAATTCCCCCCAGCAGGAAAAAAGTTTATTTCTTTTGAAGTGATTTCCTTCGTCTTCGGATGATTTCGGGCCTCCCCGTCTTACAGGATGCTATATTTGTTAAATTTGTTTTCGTCCGTATCCGCCACCCTCGTCCAGTTGGGAAGATCCAAGCTAAATTGGAGCCACTCTGACGATGATTGAAACAAAATACAGGAAACGATGAAAAGTGCTCATTCTTCATTCCGTTCTATACGATGTTACTTGCCTTGCGGTTGGCTGGGGGTGTCGTAAGATGGTTTTGGTTATCTGAACCTGGCTAGAGGGAAAACATCATGATGGGTTAGCTAATTCAGCATTACAGAGAACATTAACAATGATAAGCTTGATTTTTTTTTTCTCGGTTAAGAAGAAAAATACGAGAAACGGGTGTAATATTGTTCAACGAAATAACATGTTCGATATTGTTATAAGATTTTAATTGTCGTAATTTTTATGACTCAAAATTGCGTTACAGTGCGTTACAAAACACCCTTTTCGACCATTTTTCGTTCTTTTTTTTTCTATAACAAAACTTGCCACTTCTTAAGAGTTGGGAATAAACAAAGATTTTATTTATGAAACCTATGTTATTGATCTAAGATTAATTTGTTTTGGAATCTTGGTTTAAAACTTCTACTTAGATTTATCGATCGAGCATGAATAAGGTTTCTCGAAGACCTCCTTTTCATTGGCATTTATTTTTTTTAAATTTCATTTCCGAATGGTGCTATTCCAACTCCTTTTTATTATTTATGTACCCACAACAAACACTTTATCTCCAGAAGAAAAATTTTATTCATTTAACCCAAATATCTCTACAAAATGTCGTTTTTTTGACGTTCAGTTTAATCTTTACCTAAAAATGTTCATCAACTTCCAAAAGTTCAGCTAAGACTTGCGTGTTAAGCATACTATCTTACATTGCGAAAACCGATAGTCAATTAGGTATTTCTAACTTGCTTGAAATGTTGAAACGTTATTTCTGTTTTTTCTTCAGTTTTCATTAAACCTTCAGGCAAAAAATACAATGTTGAAGAAATGTTCTCAGGTTGACTCCGGAAAATGATGATTGTATAAGTATTTCAAGTAGAAATTTATTGGATTATGTGTTTATACCGTTTACCTGGCAGGATACACATGACTCCACTCACGTGGAGTTATATTAAACAGGTTTCTCATGTTGCAAACAGTGGCCTTTCGATAGGCGCGAGTATTTTTTCCTAAATCTAGTATCACACTTAGCTTGCCTCGCTTTAAAAAAATCCACATAATGGTATCTATGTACATTTTTGAACGATGATGAATGTTGATTATTATGATTTTGAAAGTTTTTCATCGATTATGCTTCTGAAATGAATGAAACTAAATATAAACTTTCTTTACAAAATTGCTCGCTCACTCTACAAATTCCCTCGAGAAACCTTATTTGAATTATCTGAATCTGAATTATCTTATCTGAATTTTCATTCTACTCAGTTGTTTTTGAGTCTATGCAGACATAAATCGTATTTAAATTCCGAAACAGATACAAAATTTAATTTTGGAAGTCAGGTTTCATGAATAACGGTGATTAATCTACGTTCTATATGTTTGTTTGTTTGTTTGTTTGTTTGTTTGTTTGTTTGTTTGTTTGTCCTCTATAGACTCAGCCGTCTTAAGAGCTAAATGTCTGAAATTTGGCATGGATGCTCATTAGGACAAGGAATGATGAAAAACGTTTTCAGATTTTCGGATGACCCTTTCTGAAGGGGGTCGTCCATACAAGACAAATACCTATTGTTTACGCGTTACTTTTCGTCGGATTGTGTTGAAAATTTCAACATGATTGTGCTGAAAGACGAGTGATCGATTTCAGGTGTTAAACTTTGTGTAAGGGGTCAGCCAAAAAGGTCGTCCATATTAACTGCTCGCTGTTTTTGCGATATTTACGTTATTTTACATCGTATTCAGATGAAAATTGGTACACGATATTTTTAAGTGACGTGCAATCGATTTGAGGTATCAAATTCAGTGTAAGGGACCGGCAAAAGGGGCCGTTCATGTTTACTTTTCAATATATTAGTGATATTGACGTTTATATACACCAGATTAAGATGAAAATTTACACATAGCAGTTATAAGGAACAAACAATTGATTTCACTTATCCAAAATTAAAGTCAGGGGTCGGCCACAGGGGTCGGCCAAAGGGGTCGTCCATATCAACTATTCACTGTTAATGCAATATTTTCGTTATTATACATCGGATGCAGACGAAAATTTGTACACGAGAATTTTGTGGGACGAGCAATCGATTTCAGTTATTAAATTTAGTCTAAGGGGCCGGCAAATGGGGTCGTCCATAGAAACCTTTCAGTATTTTTGCAATATCGTCGTTATTATACATCGGATTGGGATGAAAATTTACACACGGTACTTTTCAGGGACGGGCAATCGATTTCAGATGTCAAATATTTTGCCAGGGGTCAAAGAAAGGGGTCGTCCATATTAATAACATTTTTCATTTATATTAGCAACTCTATCTTTATCTGCTTACCATTTCAGAGTAGTTGGCCCGTGCTGAACAAAAATTTAGTATTTGATGATAATGCTTCTAAATAAATTCTACCCATTCGTTTCCAAAAAAATTTATAATGATATGCTAAAGATGTGCTTAAGGCTATGATCATTTAGTATCCGGGCACTTTATTTCGGTGATAGCTACGTTACTAAAGCTCGGATATGCAAAACTTTAGTAGCGTTGTTTTGGTTATGAAAAGGACTATCTATCCTATTTTTGATATATTTTTAAGTTAACGTTTGTTTGAGATATTTACGATGCAAAAAGACATTGTAAAAATAATTTTGAACAAATTCGCTCCTTTTACGCGTTTTGCGCTTCGAAAATTCTTCATTGTTGACATGAAAGCTCATGAACTCTTTCGGACCAAATGGTTAAGAAGTATTAGGAGCCACTCTAGGATCCACACGAAGTTCAAACCAACCATCGGAGTGCAACCCTTGATCTTAAATATGGTAAAAAGTCTTTGGTTATTGAGGATAACTGAATGCAGACTCCTTAAATAATGCAAAAAATTCCATTTTCGGCTGGCAAAAAGTGTTGCCTGACTAGTAGACACCAAGTAAATAACTAATAATGGTCAGTTCCAAAGATAGCAATCTGTGCATCCGGTTTTTACGTAATATGACAGATGTGTTCAGATGAACAAAAAAATTATGTTAAAATCGGATTTGAGAGATCAAATTCTTCGAGATGCCTACTCATGAAAAGGTTCCAACCAGATTCCAATATCTTTTTCTAGGTGAGTTTAAGTGAAATATCATGACTTGCAAAGGTTTTGCTTCTGTGGTAAAAATAATAGATCAATACATGACTGAAAAAATTGTGGAAAGATAAAAAAGAGATTTTAAGAAAAAGTAAGAGTATTAATTTCTTGTAATCATTGATAAACATTTTTTTCTGTATTTTTATATTAAATGTCATATTAACACCTTCATTTCTTACATAGACAATTTTTCGATCAAATGATTGGTTTTTAAAATACACACGTTTGTAACTGCCCGGATACTACATGATCATAGTCTTATTAAAAAAAGACATCAGTTTTTATCGATAAGACCGATAAATTAAGTAACAAATATAAATTACGGTGATTAATCTCTTCATAGAATTCAAGCTCAGAATTCTGAATCAGAATCTATATTCAAATTTCAGATTCAGATTTAGCTCGTTAATGAGTTTTGAATCATGATAAAAATATCAAGATGACTACTCCGTTGAGGAACAAAAATCGCATAGGTCGCTGAATAATAATTTTGAATGTTAAGTAGGTAAAATCAATTTCAAAATATTTTTTTTTATCAAAATCACTTTGTTTAAACACATATTAGCTAAAATCCACAAATACAAAGAAGAATTTGCAGTTTGTTTTGCAAGTGTTGTTCATGAAAAACCCTCATTTTTTTAATTCATAGCAGGATTTTAATTAGGGAATTGATTTTTCATAGGAAATATGTGTTATCTTCACGCTTTTAGTTTTGAAAATTTGTTCTCGAGTTTGATGGAATAATTGTTTTTTTTTAAGAAATTGAAGGATTGCCTAAAATAACTTCATGCTCACATAAAATAAGCTATATACAATACTAAAGCAAATGAAAAGATTTTCACGAGCGATAAAAGTTATTTAGCTAGCTTAGCTTGTTTGACTACTCGTATCCACCTTAAATCATTGAACCCGAAATGCTTCTCTTACATTGTTATCCAAATATTATAATTTTTTGATTATATGAAACAAAAAACATATAGAATACATTTCGAGGTCCATGATCGCTGGCGTGGCTAAGTAGAACGAGTTCCACATCGCCAATGCACAGTGGTCCAGAACAAACATTTATCGTTGCAAAATTAATTACGCAAAATATATACGTTTTAAACATATGATGTCTTCTGCAAAGTTGTTCATAATTATGAGGGCCGTATTTTGGAAGAACAATTTATTAGGACGTGTCATCCTCCTGGGAATTCGTAATGCTTGTTTCTTTCAGGAGCTAGATAGAGCAAAAATATGTTCTACAATGTTGTAGATTCAAACATTTTAACAAACTTTGCTGAACATATAAAAGTCGTACGATGAGACGTTGTCGTTTTATAATTTTTTTAAGATTTACATATTAGAACGTGTCGAAATAAAACAGGTTTTTGACCATAACTTTTTCTAGTGAAGTTGTACAGTATTAGTGTATTCTAAACAATTGATCAGCATAACAATGCGCACGTTTTTTTGAAGATTATAGGGAGCTATTCCCAAGTAACACAGATCAAGCCAATTGGCTTTTTTGAGTTTTAATATTGTTTTATGAAGACTTTTCGATGGCATCCCATTTTTAAAACGGTTTTATTGTAACATAGGAAATGCTTCATTTATCGTGTGTTTTAAAAGAGCCCTGAAAGTTTTGCTAAAACTTGAATAAAACACTATCTTAAGAGTGTTGTAAAAAAGTTGCAAAAGTATTGCTAAAGATTCAATAAAACACATACTTTCCTGTTTTTATTAGAGCTTTGGTAAGGGTTTTAATAATGCTCTCAATGCGCTTTTAAAACTAGCGTTCAAGCCAAGTTGAAAAACTGTTTTATTGGAACATTGGATGTAGGCATGATAAAACTAAGTGACAGATGATTTGACAATCGAGAAGAACGTATACACGCTTAAACTTTTTTACCATTTTTTGAGATAGCATAACCTGTTTTGAAAGGATTATCACTCAAAATTGAGAAAAACGTGCTATCAAAATGATATAAATTAACACAGCTAAATTCATCTTAAAAATAAAAACAACTTTGTTGTATCCGCATTCAAATTTCAAAACAACCGCAAATCAGTCCACATCATTATTCGCTCAATTCTCAGGGTTCGAATAAAAGCCCACTGTGAATAAACGGTTTTTGTGATTCGATAAGAATAAATGTATTAGAAAATTCATTTACAAATACGCCTATTAAACTACTTGTTTTATTTATCCATCTCTGTCTCTCAATGCGAAGTTGATCTTTATTTTCGTCATCCAATCCAGAACTAACAAAATTATTTTCAGATAAACCGTCCTTGAAAATTTCTGGAAGACTGCAGAAACCGGCTTCAACTCAGCAAAGACGGAGAAATTGAGTTTCATCACAATCGAAAATGCTCATTCTAAATCAGCCTCAACAAGTTTCAGATGATGTATTCAGAATGAAGACCACTAGCATTGGCCGATCATTGAAAATAACGAGTTATTTAAAGTGTAAGGCAGTTCTGGTAATAGTAAGCAAAACATCCGAAGGACGTTTTAAAGAATCGTTTTATCGCTTCCAATTGTTTTCCCATACAACTGTTTTAACAGTTTTTAACTGTTTTACATAATCTAACTACAAATTCAAAATTCAATCATTTCGGAATTCACGATTCAGGCAATGTTTTTACAATTTCAATAATCGTTAGCTAAACGTTTTATTACGCTTCAAAAATCATTTGGTTATAATCCTCATTTATGCGGGTTTTTATTTAGCTTTGAGGCCAGGGTTTTGATGATAGAAAATGTTCTATTCCAAAATAGTATGAGATTATTTGATAGCAATACCTATTTGTTATTTAAAGATGATTGACCATCCTCATAGTCAAAAGGAAACAAAACAAAAAGTTGCATGAATGCCTTTTGCCAAGCAACAAATCGAAATGTTTTCATTTATTGCGAAAAACTTCTCTTTCTCAAAAATGGATAAATCCATCATGAGCGTGTATTCCATTTAGAGAAACGTCAAACGAAGCTGTGATTCAAGGTCTCTTAAAACCATTTAAAAACTGTTTATTGAAATTGTTTTATTACCACATTTTTCTAACCGTCATAAAACCATCTTAACACTGTTTTACAACTGCCTTAAGATTTTCAATATTAATTTACTGAACGCCATGTTGATTGTGAAATTGAATCGAAATTACTGACGCCATGTTGCTGTAAATAATACTTTAATACTAAAAACTAGACATTTTCATCAATTTGACAATGTTGACGGTACTATTTGTTGTATTGGTGATGAATTTCAATGTAAAACAAAAATTGCATCATTTCAGCCAATTTATATTTTCCATTAATTATAATTTTTTTATTCAAAAAATGCTTAACATATGGTCAACCTTGATTTTCTTTGAGGCGCGCTTAAGTTTTGATGCTATTTCGTATATACTTCACCAGAAATCTGAGGTTGCAGGAAGTTTCTTGCTTAGATATATTGAAAATGAGAATGAGAATATTTTTAAAATATTTTAAATGGAATCTTTACCTATCATCAAATGCTTGGGAGGGTAAGTGATAAAACGAGAAAAAATGGAACAGAATACTCCCACAGTAAAATTTCTATTAGATTCCACAGCTGCCACAGTAAAATTCCTATCAGATTTCACAGATCCCACAGTAAAATTCCTATCAGATTCCACGACGTAGTTTTAAAAGAGCTGTTGATAGTCTGAAGAGGGCTCTGAAAGGTTTCTTAAAGCTATGTCTATAAGGTCGAATAAAACTATTCTGTTGGATGTTTTATTATAGCGTATAGAATTAGCTTTAAAAACGTTAACAAAATGGTCCCTTTTGGCCATATGTTAACTTTAAAGTAGTTGTGCTAATAGCGTAGAATGCGCTTTGGCTTATAAAGTAGCTTTAGGAAATAGTCTTAAGCGAACTGTTAAGGTTGGAATAAAACTTAAATTGTTACTTGGGATTGTTTCATTTGCCAAAGTTAGGAGCACAAATGTGTTAAAATTTGACAATTTTTGAGCTGCAATATCTATGATTTGTGCAAACCTAAAAATCTTAAATTTATTGCAAAATGTAGCTTAAGATATGAATATTCAATGCTGAAAAAATTGGAGATAGGGTTTTCTTTAAATTCGAGATTTATAATTTTAAAAATAGAAATTTCTCATGACTTTTTAAAGAAATTTTATCCAATTTTAATCCTTTTTTTATCAGAAACACAACCAGTACCAATACACAAGCCAACCATTACTCGTGATATTGTTTATAATTGTTCAGCTTCTTATTTTACAATTATCTTAAACATTTAATTATTTATAAAAATATTTGGAACAAAATTAACAAAATTCAATTGCTCTAAGAAAATTCAACTGTAGGTGATAGAGGATATGCGGCATGATGGTCACAGCGATTTTATCTCTGTTTCAATTTTTCCCACTTCGCTTTGTGTGAGCGCACTAGTTTCTTTTTAAGCTATTAGATTGGTCGACACAATGTTGTTGATAATGGATAATCACTGTTCCAAATTGTAAAAATTCCGTTCATTACACGTAGTGGCACCAAAGAACAAGCAAACATATGGGAATCATTATTCTCTACAACGTCTCCATCCGCGTTGCTATCCAAAGTTACTTGCTTGTACCTCGAGTGGTTCGAGCTTCCATCGCAACTCCACTTAAAGATGACCGTTGATTCGGATAAGTTGTCTAAATCCGTTAACCTTTCTAGAAAGATCATGAGTCTCTTTATAGTAAGATCAACTTAATTTTGCAAAGGAATCGAGACTGATGATAAGCTTATTTCAATGCCTGTTGGGAAAAGTCAGGGTTTATCAAATATTTTAACCAGGCAACAAGGAACAAATCGATAAGAGTTTTAGAGAATATCATGCACGCAAATTCAGCAGGGTTGCAAACATCGAAGATGTCTGTACCAACACATGAAAAGGATGTATCTCCATATATGGCGAATCGAGAAAAACGCATTTGAAAAAATACAGCCTATTTTAAATCGCTAATTAAAAATAACTTGAAATTTTTGCATTTTATGAAAGACAAACGATTTTTAGAAGCATCTTCTATACCGTCAAACGGGGGCATCATGCAGCGGGGTTCGATGCAACATTTATATAACACTACATTGAATCAATTTTTAATTTAATGTATTGTAATAAAGTTATCTTTTAATGATAACAAAATGATGATGACATAATTTCTCGCATCTTAAGCTAGTTGTCTTAAGTTTTTTATTTTTATGTAAAATTTGAAAAATCGAGCAATAAATGTACAAATTTTAACATTTTTTGATGCCGATAAAAACTTTACACAGTATCTCAGATCGGCTTGATAAAATTACCTACAAACTTTTTACAGGTTTCCTCATGTTATACCAACATTGTTGGTGTAAAAATATTTTTCGAACTATCACCCAATTTTTTTAAATGAATATTTTTAAAATTCAGTTAGGTGTCTGGGGTTAAATGCAACAAAATGCAAATCAAAGAAATACCTTTTAAATCTAGTTTCCATGTGTTGGAATATGAATGTTTTGCATCACGCGTTTGTAAACATTTAAATTTCATTCATCCTAATGTTTATTTTTATGATTTCAGCTTGTAAAATTTATCGTAGTATTATTTAACCCCTAAATGTATGCAGCATCCTTATTTTCAGAAAAAATGTGAAAATTTGTTTTTACAGACCCAAAAACTACTGCAATTGGTGTTGTCATGCGTAATGGTCTTTAAGGCATCGCAAATATATTAAAAACTATGAATTTTCGTACGTGTTCATAAGATTTTTCATTAAAAACAAAGTTTGTTGCAAGTTACCCCATTTTCTAAGGAGTGTGAAAATCGCATGTTTTTAGAAAATTAAAAATAACTGAGGAAAGCAATAATTTTTTGAACTACGCCAATTTGAAGCCCCAGCATCCTTAAAACTTTTGATGCATAAAGGATACGATTAACTGTGAACATAAGTTTTTTAGAAGCCATTGAAGTTGAAAATTGTTGCATGTTGCCCCAGTTGCCGGTATGTTAGAATAGAGGAACATCAATTTTCATGAACAAAAAAAAAGCGCTATCGTAGATAGAACCTAGCTCACGTAATATTTTGTCTAACCTGTTTATACACCCTTTGCTATTTTCTTATTTTTAGCTTGTTGTTGTTGTATGTTTATTTTTAGAGGGTTTTCAGCCTTCAACTTTTACCCTCTCTTAATAACTAATGTTCGTGTACATTAAATTTGCTTAAATAAACTATTTTCTTTGAGAAACTTAACAAGGTTTTTCATGAACTCAATATTATCACAAATTATTTCTTCAAAGGTTTTCACCAAACTTGAACTGTTTTCTTGAATCATCATATGACTTGCATTCCTTCAGTATATGTTCAACGGACAACGATGTATTGCATGGGGTGCAAATAGGTGCTGGATGTTTTGCTATCAGGTATCCATGAGTCAATCGGGTGTGTCCTATACGGATTCTTGTGATAACACGTTGTTCTTCTCGGTTTGATAGATCTTGCCATTTTCCAAGTTGAGGTTTTATCCTCCGCAGTTTGTTTTCTGTTTTGGTCGTCCAAGCTTCTTGTTGGGATACAAATAAACGAGATAATGCTCATGTTATTGCATCTTTGGCCGGATATTTTTTAGCTTTAGTTATACGCACGCATTCGAAAAATTGTTCCGGAGTAAAGGGTGTATATCAATGTGATGGCGGTTCTGGTTTTAGAATGTTTATAGATCCTTTACTCGAATTGAGTTTTTAATGTAACGAAATATTATTTTCTCAAAAGGGTTTTACCCAGGGGGTGACAATCTGGTTCTTCTTGCGAACAAGAATCTTTTTTTTTTCTCTCCATCGGGAGAAACGTTTATGGTGTTTTCCTCTCAAAGCAATACAGAGTTGAAAAAGTCAAAATTTCAACCAATGAGGAACCAGAATGATGGTTGTGTTAGTGTGCAATCATTCATAATTCTCTAGGATTTGACATCTAGTCCGGTTCCTTGACAGCAAAATGTCAGGTTTGTTATGGGCCCACAAAATCGTGGGCCCGTAATTTTGATGGTTGTCAAAATCAATGACAAAGGATAGGGCTGTCACCCCCCTGGTTTTACCGTTAAGTAGTGCAAATGTTGGCCTATCAAGAGGTACTGAGAATGGATTTTGTTTACTTTTGGAGATAGATCCTTTTCACGTGATGGTACGGATGACTTCAAAAGGTTGCTGATTACTTTCTGATCAGCTTATTTCATTGATCAATCGCGTTCCAAGAGTCAAAGAAATTTCTCCACTGCCTTGGCTGCGGAAAATTGGTTGAAGAAAGTGGAATTTTCTTAGAGCAATTGAATTTTGTTAATTTTGTTCCAAATATTTTCATAAATAATTAAATGTTTAAGATAATTGTAAAATAAGAAGCTGAACAATTATAAACAATATAACGAGTAATGGTTGGCTTGTGTATTGGTACTAGTTGTGTTTCTGATAAAAAAAGGATTAAAATTGGATAAAATTTCATAAAAAAATCATGAGAAATTTCTATTTTCAAAATTATAAATCTCGAATTTAAAGAAAACCCTATCTCCAATTTTTTCAGCATTGAATATTCATATCTTAAGCTACATTTTGCAATAAATTTAAGATTTTTAGGTTTGCACAAATCATAGATATTGCAGCTCAAAAATTGTCAAATTTGAACACATTTGTGCTCCTAACTTTGGCAAATGAAACAATAGCTCCCTATAATCTTCAAAAAAACGTGCGCATTGTTATGCTGATCAATTGTTTAGAATACACTAATACTGTACAACTTCACTAGAAAAAGTTGTGATCAAAAACCTGTTTTGTTTCGACACGTTCTAATATGTAAATCTTAAAAAAATTATAAAACGACAACGTCTCATCGTACGACTTTTATATGTTCAGCAAAGTTTGTTAAAATGTTTGAATCTACAACATTGTAGAACATATTTTTGCTCTATCTAGCTCCTGAAAGAAATAACCATTACGAATTCCCAGGAGGATGACACGTCCTAATAAATTGTTCTTCCAAAATACGGCCCTTATAATTGTGAACAACTTTGCAGAAGACATCATATGTTTAAAACGTATATATTTTGCGTAATTAATTTTGAATACATTTTATTTATTTAAGTCTTTGACTGCCGTCATACAGACCGAGTATTAAAATCACTTATGATTAAATTAAAGTTATGTTAATGCTAGGGAACGTCACGGATTGCACATTTAAACATTGATTTGGATACATTGAAGTCAAACAAGTGTGAAACATCGTTGAAGACTTGACAACATCGATTAAGCGGGTGGTTTTGTCCAAAAACTGTTCTGCTTCTAGGTAGCCAGAAGGTGGTTTGGTTGCGCAAACGGCGTGCTGGGGCGTGTAAACTCAAGCTTTGGAGCAATTGTGGACAGTCAACAGTGTTTGTCAGGATATCATATACAAACATTCTTTGCAAATATGTTCTTCTTTGACTCAGAGACGATATAGACAGAAGAGCGCATCTTTGTAAGTAAGGCGGTAGCCTTACGGGGTCTCGCCAGGGCAGTCGACGCAGAGCATAACGAAGAAATTTTTTCTGAACTCGTTCGATCCGTTCGATATGAACAGAGTGGTAGGGTGCCCAAACTGGTGCCGCATATTCCAAGACACTTCGCACTAAAGAGCAGAACACTGTCTTGAGAGCATATGGGTCCTCGAAGCTTAAAGTATTTCTTCGCAGGAATCCAAACATAGCGAAGGCTTTAGCTGTTGTTGTCGCGATATGCTGATTAAACGATAGCTTCTGATCAAAGGTTACTCCTAGATCCTTAATGGTGACAACTCTTTCAAGTGGAGTGCCACCAAAAGCGTATTCGAAGGGCACGGAGGTTCTGGTTCTAAAAAAACTGATACACTTGCACTTATCGGCGTTTACTTCCATCCCATGTTTTCCACACCATGCGAGTAGTCTATTGATGTCTTCTTGAAGCGCAGCACAGTCCACTCTCGAGTCAATGATCCTGTAGATTTTCAAATCGTCTGCGAACAGTAGCTTTGGCGATTGAATGAAAGTTGCAAGATCGTTAATGAAAATCACAAAGATAAGCGGTCCTAAGTGACTTCCCTGTGGAACACCAGACGGCATATCGAAACTAGTGGAATGAATTCCACAAATATTTATAAATCCATGACGATGTAACAGGTAGGAATGCAACCATTTGATTGCCCATTCTGGGAATCCGTAGCGCTTAAGTTTCTCGATCACGATCATATGCGGCACTTTATCAAAGGCTTTGGCAAAGTCGACATATATTGAGTCCACCTGCAGTTTTTTACCAATCGCTGTATGCAATTCACTGGCATAGCACATCAAGTTGGTCAACGTCGATCTTTTCCGAATAAACCCGTGCTGGACCTCGGCAAGTAACGGTGTAGCTGCTGAATAGAGCCTTTCGTACATCAAAACTTCGAGCACTTTTGAGAAACAGCAGAGTATTGAAATTGGCCGGTAGTTCTCCACACGATGAGCATTTCCAGACTTATGAATTGGAGAAATTGAAGCAATTTTCCAACGGCTAGGAAAAACTCCTTCTGAGATGGATCGGTTGAAAATTAGACAAAGCGGGGGGGGGGGGGGAAACAGCAAGGGAAACAGCTATTCGCGAAACCAACGACGATGGAATTCCATCTGGACCTGGGCCTTTCGATGGATCAAGTTTACTGAGAATGTTTAGCACCTCTTGCTCGGTAAATAGAGGCTGGGGTAGCCTGACGTCATAGTTCGACAGATTTCCAAAATAGTTATCAGCACAGTTAGGAGTTGACGAGCTATATACGCTGCTGAAAAATTCGGCAAACAAATCAGCTGATTCTCTGATACTGCTCGAGGTGCATCCATGAAACGATACAGAAGATGGAACCGGATTTTTAAGGCGGCGGCTGTTCATGAACTTCCAAAAGCTGGATGGATCTTCCTTAACGTTGCGTTCGATGTTTGATATGTATCGTTTAAAGGCAGTATTTCGCAGGGCTGAGTACTCGACTTCTAAACGAGACAAGATCGATTTACAGGTACAGTGGTACAGTGATTGGTTATCGGTTAAGTGGATTGAAATATATTGTGCGGTCGGAGGAATCGGGCGGTTTTGTGCAGCTTTATGTTGCGTTCAGCGGAAGGAGCGTGATGAACGGTAAGTTGAGCGGTGGATTGGTGCGGGTGGTTCAGCAGCGGAAGGTAAATAGAGCGAGGTGGGAGAGTAATGGTGGATCGACCAGCCTCTAGCTTCTATAGGAAATGTGAAATTTCGTACCTTTGCCGTGCGAGCTGGGGGGTTTTGGCGATTGTGCGGGTTCGTTCGGTGCTAGTTTTCCAGTTGATATGCGTTTCGGAAGAAATTGTAGCGGATAACAGCATGAAAATTGGTGTAAAAACAGAGCAGTTGAAAAAGCTTCGAAACACTTGCAGAGTTGCCAGAATTTTGTCACGATAAATGTTTGTTCTGGACCACTGTGAAATGGTTGCTATTCCGTGATTGATCGAGGCCATCAATTTTGTGCAAGGGCCAAAAGAATGCAGCTTGGGATTAGCAATTCATTCTCAATGCACAAAACTCATGCTCTCCCTTTAAAATATGATCAATAACGGCGCCGGCCACGTCCTAGTAGTCAATGAGGGATGAAGGAAGGATTGTTAGTAAGATACTTTTTAGGATCAACCATAAATCTGTTATTCCAGTTTTCTTAAAAAGCTTGTTTTGAAAATCTCTGAAACAATAATAAGTCAGCATCACCAGCGATAGAAACCGTCTTAACGTCTGCGAATCTATATTCAAGTATCTCAGGAAGGGTTGTGTTAGTAAGGGAGAGGTTTGAATCAGGAGCCATTTTTGGAAAATGGTGCGATCTTCGTTTTACCTACACCTCCTATGCTCCTAGAAATTTCCTGAGAAATCTTCTATTGATACCTACGGACTACGGTGTGTTATTTATTTGAAAACCCAAAAAAAACTAAGAACACTCAAATAATTAGAAAAGCAGTCAATCAAATTTCTCACAAGCTAGCTGTTTCTCTCATTGAAATCTCTATAACATCATTGAATTTCAAAACGACAACAATGTGAAAAAATGTAAATAAACATATTTAGTTGAACTTCACATTCATAAGATGATGAAAAAGATTTCCTGAAGCTATAAATAGAAAAATGTACATGAAGGTTCTCTGTGCTCATGAATCTTGAAGAATTTTTTCAAGCAAAACAGTTACAATACTACCAAGTTTACATCCAGTTTCTGAAATTATTATTTGTTTATTTGATATGCATAAATCAAGCAGTTTACTGTGGGAATGCCTGAATATATAATTGAAAAATTTACAATTGCACACAATTTCATCGGGGAAACATCCCTTGTGAAATGTTTCGTAACTTGTTTAGAATCATCTTACTGCTATATTTTGTTAAGAGAAATTTGTCCCTCTGTTGTGTTGAGCCTACTTGGTTGAATGATTCAACTGAATCAAATCAATCGAAAGATTCCTTTTAATTCAACCACGGTACCGTTACCGTTACCGTGGTTGAATTTGAAGGAATCTTTCGGTTGCTGTGATTCAGAAATTGGTCAAAAACATGAGAAATCAAATCAAATGAATAGAAATCATAAAAAAACACTTAGCTGATAATCCATCGGCAGTTATCTCGAAAGTCTACGTCCGTCTTGGATTGGAATTTCCAAGATAGTCTCGCAGGGCGTTGTTCCAGTACTGGCTGCATCAATTCATCAGAATTTACTTTTGCATTTTTGCACAACTGTAGTTGAAAAATCACACCTTAACTTACTAATGCCACTTTAATTATATGCACTGCAATTCATTTATAATGTCTTTGCACTATGTAAAGAATTTTTGGCTATTTGAACTATCATTTTAGAAAAGTTATTTCCCTATTTTGTTACTAAACTCTTCAGTATACAAACGGTACTTACCATTTTAATTTTTTTGTGACGTTTTTTCCCTGTTTTTTTTAAGCTTCATAGTATGAAATTTTCAATGTGAAAAACCTTAAAAATCAATAATCAAATAGTACTGGAAAATAATGTGATTTCTTTTTCATGCAATGTTGGAACAAAATATCATTGAAAAAATCCGTCATCAAACCCCACACTTAGCACAAACGGTCAGCCACTATTACGAGCAGGGCTAGGCTCTGGAGTGGAGAGTTTGCTAGTGGAGTCAGCGTTTCCAGCATGCTCGAGTGGTTCCAGACTACTATGGTTATTACAGGAAACTTTTAATCACACAAATTCGATTCTGTTCCTGTTCGGTTCTCGATAATTTGCCGTTCCTATAATTTAAAACGAATTTCGAAATTTCACAATAAAATGCAATGTTTTATTACATTTCATATATGTACCACTTTACAATACACCTATTCGACAGAATTTTGCCTGGACGGAATAAAACCGAGACTTCCGAGCGACATTTTTGGCTAACCGTACAAGAACCAGCATCTGGTTCAAAGAAAATAAACTTATGCCATGAAAAAAACATTGCATCTGTTATGTTTCACTTAGTTTCCGATGTAAATTTAGATCTAACTTGTAATATCTAATTCATAAATTAACATCATTACAAATTACATCTTTTTTGAATAACTCTTGTGAATAAAAATAGATCACTCGTTTTAAGATTCTGTATATTTTTATAATTTTTCTTTTATGTATAAGAAGACTAAGAAAAAAATCAGTTCTTAGATCAGATCAGATATAACAAAACGAAAAAACACAATTCAACCGAAAAAAATCAACATCAGAAACAGAATATCGGGAATTCATTTTATAACGTGGAATAAAAAAAAGTAACTATGAACCTTCTAATGAAAAGTAACTGACAATAGTTTATCAAAACAATATGCTTTTTTTCAAATGCAATTAATTTCCGTTCACTTTTGACAATTAGCCACGTTGATGTTTTGGCAAGCACATCAAACGACGATATTGGTCCAAACTGTAGCAATGAACGACCGACCAGGTACGCTTCCACCTTTTTGAAGTATTCTTGTTGGGCATGAAAAAATTAATCAACGACAACGACAAAGACCTTTTGGATAAATTTCGATATGTTAATAAGAAATTAAGCACACATTTACTCATTTTCTGGTGGTTGTATATTATTTTGTCATTCAGTTTTGTCATTTCATACAGAATTTCCAATAAAAACAGTTGCATAAAAATTAAACATAAATACCTAATATAATTTTCCATAACATAAATTATCACAAAAAAAGTTTTTAAATTACATGATTCCTGGTATACTTCACTACAAAAATCGAGTATGATAAAGATGAACTAAAGGATGGAACTATCAATAGTACCTAGTAGTGCTGACAGGGAACTTAATGCAAATGTTTACTTTTATATTCTTTCTTTTAATTTCAATTAAATTTAAACTATCTGTCTGATTTTGATTTGTTTTATTTTGTAACGTTTTTATCCCATTCACGAGATATCATATGCATCAAAATGAATTTACATGTATCTCTTCCCTTATTTGTATCCATCATTTGCTATACAAATACAAATAGTTGCTCATGTTTTGTATAACCTACTATAAATAATGATTTGATTTAGACTTTTATAAAGCATAATGAAATATTAAATGTATTTTCATAGGTACATACATACAGCGACACACTCACATACAGTACTTTGAAGGAGCTCCTAGGCCCAACTTTTAGTTATAGGTTATTTTTGTGTCTATACAAAACAATAGCTTACAGTTAGTTTTTTTCGCAGTGTTTAAAATAGATATCCAATGGTGACAAGCAAAGTAACTCCAAGCGTACTTTACCTGTCGGTCTTTCGTGTTATTATTTTGCACTTTACTCCACAACAGATAGAGGGTCAAATACTAGGTTCACAGAAACTAATTTTCGGTTTTGTTTGTTTGCAGTCTCAGCTTGTGTGGGATTTATGTTATGCTACATCATTGGTTTATAGCGTTTAATTAATCTTACCGTTCAACTGATTTTCTTGTCAGGTATATCACACCAATTTATAAAACAACAAAGGTCTTATATCCTTGATCGTACATTGCCCCTACTTGCATAGCAGTCCCATATTGTTAGCAATTCCTATCAATATGGGACTGTTATACTAAGGTTGCCAGAATTTTTTTCACTACCATCCGGGCCTAGCAATTCCGGGCATTTTTTCAAAAAAACCTGGCAAAATCCGGGCATGGATTTTAATTTTTCAAATCCAAAAACCGGGCAAAAACCGGGCAAAATTTAGGTGTTATTATATATAAAAGCAAAGAAAAAATGCAAAAAAAAACGAAATTAATATTTTATTATTGTAATGGCAGACTTCCAACAACTTTTTGGATTACTTAAATATTTAAAGGTTTATAGAAGTAAATCAGCGAAATTATTTGAAACAACCGTTGAAAATGTCCATACCGATAATCGATTTTACTGAAACGTACTCAAAAACTTTGTTTTTTTTTTGGTTTCTTTATTAAAATTGTTAAAAAATCCGGGCAATATCCGGACTTTTTTCACAATATCCGGGCAACCGGGCCGGACCGGACTTTCTCGAAATTTTGCATCAAATATCCGGGCAAACCCGGATAAAACCGGGCAATCTGGCAAGCTTATGTTATACGAATAAGAGCAGCATAGATCTCCTGTAGGTTTTCCAAACCCTCCTCTACATTGAACTTTCTCTTCTCTTAACGAAAAGATGGGATTCTTTCGTTGCATTCTGAATGTTCAACTCATCTACATCTTAAATTTCGGTTGATATGTTACAATTTTTACAAAATAAATTTTCCATTGTCGTTTTACAATACAAATTCGGGTTACCTTCATCAAAAGAACGAAGAGTGGGATTGTTACTGAGATCGCACATTTGATTATTTATTGCGGATTCAATCTTTGTTTTGCCATGCTTCTTAATAAATTCCCTTAACACTCAAAAATCTATCTTTTCGGCAACCGAAGCATTCCTAGCGAAAGATTATCAACTTGCAGCTATATTCTCCGGCATCTCTTTCAGCTTTTGGCACCAATTTTTGATGTCCACATCTTTGTTTGTGAATTGTTGATAGTTATTATTTGAAGTGTTCTCGGTTGTTCTCAAATGTAAGCCGTTGGAACTATTATCGTCGATAGAGTGTTCTTTCTCTTGTTTCACCAAGGCAGTCGGAGGACCATCGTAGCTGCCGGATAAGGACCGTTCACGGGTTTGTTCGCCTGAATAAGGTGAGTAATCGTCTGCCGTATCCATCATCGATGCTGGAGAATGTGATAATCCGAAGCGGCTATTGTTAATCGCACCACCGGAACTATTTCCTGAGACGTTCGAATCTTGCGGCGGAGTTTGCGTACGTGATTCATCCCCTGAGTTACCGACAGAGTTGCCAAACATATCACGGATCTTGTGAGTGAGCATGTGCTGTTTCATATTTCCCTGTAAAACGAGCAAATATTCTCCGTCAAAAAGCAGTCGAAATGCTTGCAATCATCAAAATTTTCATCTACCGTTTTAGTTAGTCGAATTATCTAATGATTAATATGGTCAATCAGTTACCGAGAGTAGAAACAAACAAACAGATAATTTGTTATGTAAAAAATCATTCCAACTTAGATATAAAATTAGCATGACTACGTTTTTCATACAGCGATTCGCACTCGTCAACTGAAGTGAAAGGGAAAGCAATGCCATCCTAAAGTGGATGAGCAAAAAAAATACAACTGCACTAGATACTTGTCTATGCTATTCAATTAGTTCAATTTGCATTGGGTTAAAGGTATAGGCTCTCAGCTTAAGTATTTTGTATTATTAATAGAATAGCAAATCATCGAATGTTTAAGGTTTATTTAGCGCTGCTGCAAGCAAATTAAAAGATAAAAAATCGATTGAAAACATGTTGAAATTAAAATAAAGCATTATGTCAATAGCACTTGCATCGAGTTTAATTGTGTTAAAATGTCAATGAGCGCAGGCATGAGGAAATCAATGACAAAAAATGCTCAACGCATCAACTGCAAAGCTATCGTTATCGTATAAGATATAGCGAGAATTTGGTTCTATTTTTAACAAATTACAGAAAATTTGGTATTGTACTCGTTTGGTACGTTGTCTCAAGCCATGGTTTTTTTTTTCAGCGCATTTCTGCATTACTCATCATGTGAAAAGAAATTCAAACCTTTTCAATCGATCCTTATGTTTTTCTTCTTGAAAGTGTTTTTCAGAAAAAAAGATCGTTTCTCATTTTTGAATGAACGATGAGAAATTGGTCGATAAATAACTGGGTTTGATTTATGAAATTAATTTTCAAATAAGCCATACAAAAAACACTCAGTCAAAGATGCTTTCCACTTGCTTTCTACGTAATTAAGGATTTTTACTCTACCAATCAGGGGACTCAAATAAAGAATACAAAGAAAACCAAACTATAATCACAGTGAAGAAAACACAGATAAATTTGGAATTTTGAATACCACAGAGTCAAGTTTAGAGGAAACTAATAAATCACTTATACAAAATAGGAGGGCGATGAAAAACCGGGAAATTAATAATCAAATTTTTACCTTTGTAGAAAATCCTCGATCGCAGATTGTACATTTGAATGGGCGCTCCTTCGTATGGCTTCGGTAATGAATTTCAAGCGCGGAATTACAAGCAAAAGTTTTAAAGCAAATATTACAAGTTGTTGTGTTTCCACGTACGCCTACAATTAATCAAATTTTCTGTAATAGAGATCTATTGTTCTGAAAATATATGTAAAGTCTACTTCTAAGGTGATCACTTACCAAACAATCCGAACGGCGGCATATTGGAACCAGGAGGCACGATAGGAACACTTCCAAGAAATGGAGGTCGATTGATGAACGGTGGAAACTGTGGCATTCCAAGAAAGGGAGGTCCATAGGGAAATGCGACAGCTGCAGCACTAGCAGCGGCCGCTCTACCCAGAACGCCTAGCTGTTCGTTTCCTGTTGTGGGTGGCGTGGACATGGGTGATCTGTTCGATAACATCGACGAAACCGATCCGATGGGGCTCGATGGCCGCAATCGTTTAGCCTCTGATGAGTTTGGACTTGCAGAGGCCGAATCGCGAGAGAAATCCTCACTCGGTAATGACCGCACTGATAGGCGCTGCAGATTCATTGCACGTAAGTCCTCTACCTGGCTCTCGATGGCTGGCGATGTCAGGCCCGATTTAACTTTCGATTTATCGTCCATCGTCGGCACCTTGGGGGACGATTTTCCTTCACTAGTTTCCTGATCATTTTCCTCGTCCGAATGTTCCAGCATTCTTTTGTTTTGATTCTGATGAGGGAACTCGCCTAACCGCAATCCGAAAGGATTAAGGCGCATATCATGTCCTTCAAACTCTTTTATTTCCGCCGCTTTGATTTGATCGGGTGTCAAGTCGGTCATTTCACCGGTGTGCAGACGGATGTGCTGCTGAAGGACGAATATGTTGGAAAATTTCTGATGACACACCGGACACTGATGGAGCGTTCGCATCGGGGGTTTTATCCTGTGTACACTCATGTGGGTCTTAAGATTACCTTTGGTTGTGAATGACCGACCGCAAATTTTACAACGGAACGGACGCTCTCCGGTATGAACCCGGTAATGCATTTGAAGTGCACTTCGGCAGGATAAAACTTTTTTGCAGACCAAACACTGATTTGGTTCAGTATTTTTGTTATCTAAATTATCTACCAATTCCTGGAGTTTTGAGGTTTCCGAGGATATTTCAATGAAGTTTTCCCACGAACTGTCATTACTGTCTGGCCTCGGTAAATGAGCTGAGTAAAATGATGGATCTAGTACCGTATCTTGGTAGAGCGATCCGGATGACGAACTTGATGGAGGTGAAACAGATGGTACCGTCGCTAGATTTTCAACAGAATTATTTTTCAATTTGAGAGGAAAATCTTTCTCACTGGTAGTGCTATTATTCAGTTCTTTTTCCTGCTCGGCTTCTTCCTTGTCGGCGGCCTTCGGTACAGTTTTCGAAGATTTTTCCGACAGATCCAAGGATTCCTCCATCGGTTCCTGTTTAATGCAGTGAGGTGATTCATGAATCACTACTTCGGGTGATAATCGCATCTCTGGCGTAGGTTCTCTTGGTGGATCCGGTTTTCGCACCTGAGATAAATCTACAGGATTTCGCGATGGTTCACTAATAGCATTGTTGAACATTTCTAGGGGAGGCCTAGGCATGTAGAAATCCGAGAAGAAGCCTCTTGGTGGAAATGGCCTCGAGTCTAGAGGAGAAAATTGTGGTGGAGGTGGACCGGGAGGGGCTATTGAACCAGGGGCAGGTTGCGATTGGTGTTGTTGTTGCTGCTGCTGTTGCTCTTTAAGAGCTTCTTGCGGAATCAGTGGAGGGAAATATTTGTCCAAATGCTCAGGCACTGGATTTGGATTCATTGGTATGTGAGGATATTTGTCCGAATGTCGCTGAAAATGTACCTTCAGATTGCCTTTAGTGGTAAATCGACTCCCGCAAATATTGCACTTGTAAGGTCTTTCTCCGGTATGTGATCGTATGTGGATCTGTAACGAAGAGTCGGATCCGAAAATTTTGCCACAATACCGACAACGGTGCTTGAATAGGGCAGCATCACTTCGACCATTGGGCGATGATTTATCATTAGCAAACGCAAGCTCATCCAGTAAATTGTTGGATAGAATGCCTTGAGAGGCTGAGTTTAGGACTTCTTGTGCTTTTTTCTCCAACATTGCTAACGAATTTGGTTCACCCATCATTAAAGGGGCATGATCGGTAATGATATTTGCTGCCAGGGATGAAAAGTTCGAGTCCTGATATGGTAAAATTTCATCCTTATCAGACGTTCCGCTTCGAGCGGTGGATGATATCGAAGGTGTGGTATGGCTCGAATTCGCACTACTAACCGCCACCGAAGATGGTAGCGTGACTGAACTGTCTAACATCGGTCGTTTGTCGACGAATGAATCGGCAAGTTTAGGTTTCCTAGTAGGGAAGGAACAGGAACAAGGAGGACAGAAGAAGAAAAACGAAATTTGAATCTTTCTCGTGCATCCGTACAGGTGAACACATGATTTTGTTTTTTTTAACTTACAAATTATTCCAGTATAAGTATTTTTAGATATTGAATAACTATTGAACTGGCATCGAATTGTCGAAACAAAAGAAAACTTACCTCAGTTCTTCCTCTGGAACGGGATGGATGATTGGACGATTTTCTGCGTTGGCCGCAGCTGCAGCCGCTGCTGCTGCGACTGCTGCCATTTGATAACTCTTACTATACGCATCCTCAATGCCTTCCTCTTCTATATCGTCCTCTTCCTCTTGCCGTTCAGGCTTCCTCAAATCCTGCGGTTCAGCTCTTTTACTCTGCTCATTATTGTTGTTATTATTGTTATTATTATTATGATGGTTGAATAACGAGTGATTACTGGAATCACTAAGTGACTCTTCCTTAGTCGTCTGTTTTCTCACTAACTGTGACTGTAAATGTTGTATCAACTGGAACTGCAAGAACTGTTGCTGCTGTAGAGTGAACAAGGCCGATTGTAATATAGCCAGGTTCTTCACCATGGCTTCATTATCCATATTGTTCGCCAACGCATTTGCAGTGAATTGAGCAATTGCATTCTGGAAGGCCTGTATGGACATTTGTCCCGGTGGTGGGAAGAATGCTGCCGGGTTAAAATCATTTGGCAATGTTGATTGCACACCAATTGGACTCTTGGCAGCAGCTGCAGCAGCGGCCGCAGCAATTGCAACCGCAGCCGCAGCCGTCGATCTTGGTGCCGACGGTTCATCAGTGGCCGATCCGTGGCCGGGCGTAGAACTGCGGTCGTGATGAAAATCAACCTTCTTGTCGGCATCCTCGGATCGACCTCCCTCCTCATCATTGTTATCTTCATCACTTAAATTATCCTCGTTATGCACAATCTCATCACGATTATGCTCTTGATGTCGCGTCACAAGATGATGATGGTGATCGTTCAACTTTTCCCGCTTGTCACAATCCTTCTCGGCGAATTCTTCCGACATTTTCGTAAGCAGTTTCACCGATGGCTCTTTCATATCTGCATCAGGCGAGGGAAAGAAAAACGAAAATTTGCGTTAGTCCTCGAGGCTGTGAGCAAATTTTTGTTTGCTTATTTGAATGGTATGAACAACGGACAGCATCATTAAGTTCAATCTTTTAAAAAATGACGCCGCTATTAATAATTAGAGATGATTATTTTTGAACAATCAGAATACACGTTTAATACATTCATGTAAAGAATAAGAAGGACAGCGGCTTGTTGTATTGAGTACAGGATCAATATTCTTAAAAATATTTGTATTTTTTAGACAATAAGCTCACTGATGTTATTAAATGGACTTTATTTTAATCCCCAATCATCACTCAACTGGCAGTTATCGACGATTAAAATATGCGTTCAATATGCGAGTGAGTATGGACCTGTTAAGCTCGATTGGTAAATAAACCATTATAGCATCCTACATAACCTAATACACGACTTGGATCGGTCACAATGCGATCTCTCAAGCCACAGTTGGAGCGTCCGATCAGTTTTCCACGCGCACGGCTTCTTCTCGGACGCTCAAACCCAAGATACCTATGTAAGTTGTTGAGTTGAGCCGAATGGACAAAACTGGTTTTCTTCTTCAGCGTGATGATGTGTATAAATTAACAGCACATGTCTGGGCACAGGCGCGCGCGCAACCCTCCTGAATATAGGTACACTAAAACCACTCGACTCAGTGCTTGTTGTATTTGTACGCGAGGACTTATAATCTTACATTAATAAGAGCTCGAATAAAAATCGCCAAAAGGAGAGATGCGTGCCTGTCTATATGGGAAGACTTCAAAAAGGAGCTCCGAAAAGATGAAAGCATAAAAACTGAAGATGATATAGAAACTTTAGAACATGATCGAACGACGTGCGGTAAATATTCAACCTCGAGCCAAAGAGATTTTCATACGCGAAGACGAAGACAACCTGGGCTGGTAATTGCGACCAGTGATTGCGTTACAACGAGATTTAAGCGAAGAAAAAAATATAAAAGTAACAACATGCATGGCTAAAAGTACGATAAGAGAAGAGTGTATGAATGCGAAAATGCAGAAAACTCGTCTCAATCGGAATGTCGAACGACCATCAATGGTTGCCGTTTTGGCGTTTTTGTATGGCAGTGGTGTGATCGCAAAACGGGTAAAAATCAAAATGGTTTCCAATTTTTTTTATTCTTCATACATTTTAGCCTGTCATATTGAAGATTGATCATGCGTATGTGCATATGGACACAAAAAGGAGTTCTCAAACTCCTATTTGTAGCAATGACTTTTGTCAGGATTCCGAGTAGGTTTTAAACTTTTACATGGCAAGGGGTTCCAAACTTGAATATGCTTTACGGAATCAAATAAGAGTCACGCTTGAAATCATGCAATTTTGATACATAAAATTTGCATGGTTTACTCTTATAATGCTAATGTTCGACTTTATTAACTCATTGCGCGGATCAAATGTGTAATATACTCAGAAGCATAACTCAAATGTAATATAGTTTATAATGAAACTTGTTTCTAAAGAATTGAACGCAACACTTAACTTAACCTTTTTTTTAAAAAAAAAACATTGTGGCGAAAAAATTAAATTTACATTTTATTAAAAAGGAAATTAAACATATTGAGATTGAAAAATTTACGTGTAAGAAGATATTTTTTCATACGAACACAAACACATACAGGATCTCAATGAAACTTAACGTTTTCTCGAAGAGATTCCTTTTTACTTAATTCTTATCGTACCTCTTCCGAAAATATGATGGCTAGCATCTTACAAATGCTAAAACCACCCACAGAAAGTGTACTATGTATGCCGTTGCCGGGATTCAATCTCATGACCGTTTGTTTAGAAGATTTGAAGGCTATTCTCTGTGTCACTGGCTGCGTGAGTTAATCACCGTGAGTTGTATTGTAAGTTAATTTAACGGCCTTATCGGTGAATGTTATGTTTTTTTTAGTGAGAACATTTTAAGAATTGAAAATTACAGGCAGCGAGGATAATATGAAATATATTGAAAATGTGCAAAAAACGAATTATGAGAAGAATTTTTATCACACACTAACTTTTTGTCCAGCATAGAACAACTATGTTAGATAGGCTACCTTAACAAACACAGTTGTTAATAAAACTGGTCGGCCAAAAAAGTATTAAATGATTTTACGCAAAGTTTGAGTTCAGTGCAACAGTTAGGTTATGGGACTTTTTGAACCAAAAAGTCTCTTTTTCCATACCAATACAAATTTTGATTTTTTTTTTTGCTACAGCCCATTTCAAATCCTAGAGCCACCCTAATTTGCACAGTTTTTATTGGGTTCTAACGGAACCCAAAACCATTTGATACTTTTCAGCTCGATTCTGACCAGTCTAATAAAAACTGTGTTAGTTCAGGTAATGTCAACTCTATCTTGCATTAACCATACTGGAAAAAAATCAGTATGTAATGAAATTGCTTTTCATAATTTGTTTTTGGCTAATTTTCAGCATCTTTTATCTTTTTCTAATCTTCTATCCGTCTGTTTTCGTCCCATTCTAAAAATGCTCTTACTAAAATAATACAACATTCACCGATAAGGCCGTTAAATTGACTTACTATAAAACTCACGGTGATTAATTATCTTCATACATATAATTTTTTTTTTAACTTTTTTTAATCTCAATATGTTCAAAATCGTTTTGGATAATTTTTTTATGAAAACTATTGCTTGTGTGATATTCGCTGATGCTTAAACATTTGAAGCAATTAAACAATTTTCTGTTACACTTTGTTACGTGCTCGACTTTCCACGTTACGACCGATTTCCATATGTCTCATTAATCAAGTCAAGTATATTTTACTGAAGCACCAAACAACTTGACCCATAGCAGCTACTTAAATACTTTATAAATTTGATGTGTCAAAAAATTAACCTCAATTGCAGGGCTGAAATTATGCATTCACTCGTTGACTTCTCGTGGCTTCTTAAGTGCCATATATGACTCCACCCCGATATTTTTGTCACTGTCACAGTGTCAAAAAAAACGAACGCTCAGTAATAATAACAATAAAACTGCTACTCTTAAAAGACAATACTGATGGTAGCTTGAGTGCTTTGGCTGGTCGGATTGATGTATTTACTTTTAACAAGTATGCCAAATTTATGCATATGAAGAGTCGACGTGTGTGGATAACGAAATCAACAGAGCCTATACACATATTTGCCTAAAATTTTATTAGAAAATTTGATACTGCTTCAGCCATTCACGTATATTGTCGAAATTCTTAGATTTTTAAGGACTCAAGCACGAGAATATCCGAATTTCTCCACCTAATTTTTCCTTAAAGATAAATTCAAGATTCCGTCGGTTGTTTTCTTTTTTGTTACGAAAAAAAAGAAAATGCAAAAATGATCCATTCTATACCTGAGGAACTGGAACGTGTTGTAATTGTCCGAATATTTGAGGCATAATGGAAAAAAATGCATACATATCTACTGCTTTCATGAAATAACTTCAAAAATGAGCATCCGACCTGCGTATTCCAATTGCGAATTGTTTATGTTTCCTGTAGAACGCGACCAAGACGTTAATCTCCTTTTTTGTAATAAATTTTGCAAGGCAAAACACAATTTCACAGTTTCAAGATATAACGGCAATGTATCCTTGAAAAATCTGCATTTTTGTATGGAAATTATGTTGTTTGCTGATCACGCACAATTTTGGAGGTTTTGTTTCATAAAAAAAACACGGCACCTCACGGTTTCCCTCATTATTAGAGGTTGTTCGCTGGTCCAGGTTCGACTGTATTCGATACTAGCTAAAACACAGTATCTGGATTAAAAGGAAATCATCGATTAGCTTGATAATTCTCAGAGGAACAACATTTTTAGTGCCTATGTCTCAATAGCTGATTTAGGAAGATTTTGGCGTTCTAAATTCAAAACATTTGTCAGACTTTGTCTATAACCACTTTTGGTGATATGGCGGGTTTTTTTTTTTAAATATCAAAGATTCAATTTGGTTTAAGGGGGGGGGGGGGGGGGAGCTAGGGTCTAAAGGGTATAAAAAAAAACATCATTTTCACGATTTTTTTCTAGAGCTTTCGTTTAAACAAATATTTTCAAAATTTTTGCATTATACAAAGCATTGTTAAAAGAACATTTAGTAATTTTTTCGTAGAAAAATATTGAAAAATGAGCCGGTGACGGAGCACTTTCGAGGATGCCTTTTAGAAAACAGGATTTGCGGTGGACACTGTATCTCAGCACAGAATCATCTGAAGTCAAAAAATCAGAGCAAAATATTTTTAATAGATGTTTTTCTGGACCCCAACGTTTTTATTTAACTTAAAAAAAAATTTATGAAAATTTTGTGGCTGTTTGAAGTAAAAACTACGATTTTTCACGAAAAAATCCGTCATTTTTCACCTGTAAAATCTCCCCAAAGTAAAAAAAAAACGAAAAAGAAAAACGTTGGGGTCTGGTATTTTATATGTAGAAAATATGTTCCAAATTTGAAAAGAATCGGATAAGTAGTTTTCAAATGACGATGTCCACGGACTTTAAAAATGTGCTTTCGAGAAAAACGCGTTTGAAGTTTCTGCTCTTGCTTTCTTGCAGTATTAGATAGGAGGAGATAAAGGCCTATAATTTCTACAGTTTTGCTTCAATTGACTTGAAAATTTGACACAACATTCTTGAAACGTTTTACAATAAGAAAATAAAAAAATAAAAAAAAACGATTTTTTGAAAGTGCTAGACCCTACACCCCCCCCCCCCCCCGGTCTCCGGAAGAGTTGATTGTTGAGTCGTAACCTTTATTTTCAAAATTTTGATAGAGTTCTATAGCTATGTAAAAAAAGTGCAAAAATGTGTTTTATGTGATTTCAAAGTAGTCGAAGATTCCTTTGAATTCAGCTACAGTATTTGAAAGACCCAAATACTAGTATTTCACTAGCTACTTGCTAGCAAGTAGCTAGTGAAATACTAGTATTTGGGTCTTTCAAATACTGTAGCTGAATTCAAAGGAATCTTCGACTACTTTGAAATCATAGTTTCATTCAGCTAAGAGGTTCTTCAAACCTTTGATTATTAGTGTTTTATGTGTTTAATAACCTATTTCAAAAGTTTTCCCGAAATCCAGAACTGATAGAAAAAAAAGTAAATGAATAATTGCAATCAGCGCCCCAAACTAAGTCAAAATAAGCTCTTATATTCTTTAAATCTAGGAAGTTTTTAATTTTTTGCCATGAGTTAATGGCTTCTAGATACTGTGTTATTAAGAACAAGTATTTTTCATTATGTTATCCAAAAGATTTCAATTTTCTTTCTCCATACTCTCTATTCTATTCTATTCATTAAAACATCAAGCCCCACAGGAATTTCACTCACTCATTAGGCGTCAAATATTCATTGATATCTGCAACATTTTTAGTTTAATATAATTGATCTTGTGCATTGGAAACTTCCCTTGTTTATTGAAGTATACATTTTTTTGATAGAAAAAAAAACAAAATTGTATATAACGAAGCCTTTTAACTATCTTTTTGCATCTTAATTTTACTTTTATTGGTTTAATTTTTGGTGTTCAAAAAACTCTTTCGGTAATTAATTAGCTACAAATCAAAATTGGCAAAGAAACCTTTATATTTAAAAAAAACAGGAACGGTATCCGAATACCAATATAACTAGAGTATTTTTCAGTTGAAACAGTTTGCACAAAAACTAACTGTAGCCAAAGAAAAGGATTATTTTAATCCTCAATAAATATAAAATGCGAATTTTGAGTAATAAACATAAAAGTTTTGAAAACATTATATGTTGTAACGAACTAATTCTCAGGTATTATTGTCATAGAATTGTACACGCATTAACATGATTGGATTAATGAAATATAAGTAACATTTATTTTATTTATGTATTCACATGGTTTTCTGTCTCACGACATAACCTGATGAACAATATTCCTCCTGTCGTAGAGCAGATTTTTACCACAAAATATGTAATCGGGAAAAATAACCCAAATGGGTTAAACATCGCATAAATCAAGGAAGAATGACTATAATGGGTTATATTCCAATAAAAAAGGAAAAAAAATAATGTACATAGCATATTCATATCAAATATCAAGTCTATGTAGCCAAATTGCGCTAAACAAAGCTGAAAAAATTTAATATGTATCAACATGTTTTATGTTGCTTAAACCGACGATAAAGTTGTTCCGATATTCATTTAAATTCATACGTGCAACGTTAAAAGAAAGCGTTATCGAATTCTCACCAATAAAAATCGTTTCCGCGCATAACACGTAAGAAAAAATCAACTTGTTTTTCGGCTCATTTCGCTAGTCAATGAGTCGCACTATTTCCGCATCATATTTCTAGATACATTGAATTTGAAAAAATTCAATTTACTTCAATTAACTGTCGAGAGTTTAAAAAAAACCCATCGTAAAGATTGAGACCCCTATTGCGAGAAAATGTCTGACGTCGATAATTTTTTCGGTGGATTTTTCGTGTTTTGTTGCCACCGCATAACGCGAACAAACAAATTTCCTAGGCACAGGATACAAATATTACCATTCCTTACATGTGTTTTCCATAGAAAACAAACCATTCTAACATTGTGTACAGTTTTTTTGAAAAAATATTCTCAATGTATGGACATTAGATCGCTACAAGCTTTGCATGGAAATTTAAAATTTATAAATTTTGGAAGCGATTAATTGAGCCCTAAAAAATAATTTTAATTTTGTATGGATAATTGAATGGTGAAACGAAATTATCCATCCAAAAATCACAGATGCATCGAAAGTTTTTTTAAATAACTTTGGATTTTAAATATTCCCTAAATCCAATTGTGCGTTTTATGTGAATTAACCACAAACCTTAATTGTACCCCAGAAAAGATGGAAGAAGTAATAAAATTTCAAAAGGTTTTTTTGTGTTAGCCATTTCGATTGCTAATTTAAAAGCTGTTTAACCGTAGGATAAAAATTATAACCCGTGGAAAACTGCTTTGTATAGCCAATGAGCTTGTTGATTTATATAACCTTGTCAAAAACATTTCATGATTATTTTTACAGCTGCCATTTTTAAATACTTTCGAATAGATTTTGATGTTTAATTTTAAAACAGTTATTACTTTTTTATGAAATACTATAGTTCATTTCAAATTTTACACAGATTCTTAGTGATTCAAAAGGTATAGAAAAACATATGGGAACAGAAAGTCATTTTTGCAGCGGTCTTATGTATATAAATATATGTATAATGTTTTTCGGTACTAAAAAGGATAGGTGTGGTAGAAGGATATTTCCGGTGTGCTCAGTATATCTTCACCCTTTCAAGATTGGCTTTTTCAAAAAACTCATTAACCAGATCTGATTTTTGGTTCTTGTATATCATTTCATTCATTTAAAATGAAAAAGAATATCAATATCAATTGATTTAATGAGATTGAAAAAAAATGATGATGATATTTTGTTTGTCAAAATGTTCCATAAGCTTATGTTGAATCAATTGATTGACATAAAAATCATATCACCTTGAACATTTTTCTGTAATTTCAAAACAACATATATGCTGTTGTTCCAATAGTTTTATTGATATGCATTAGTTTTAGTTCATCGTTGAAGAGCGTAGATATTGAATCAAATCAATCGAATGTCCTGTTAATTCAACCACGGTATACCGTGGTTGAATTAAAAGGAATCTTTCGATTGCTTTGATTCAGTTAAATCATTCAACCAAGTAGGCTCACAACACAACAGAGCGTAGAAGCTGCTAATTTCAGTCCGAAAGGTTTAGATTTTTCAACAAATCTTGATTTCAAAGTAGTCGATGAATGCGGGAATTCATCGACTTCTTTGAAATCATACTTTCATTCAGCCAAGAGGTTCTTCAAACCTTCTTTTTGAATATAAGTAACAAATCTTGTTTATTAGATACAAATAAGTAGCGTATGTCTTAAAAATCACTATCATTAGCACGATTCGCAGTCAACTATACCTACGTTATTGATGTTAAGTTATTTATCAAACTTCTTTAATGCGTACTAATTGCTACCTTTATTTTTTGCGTTTGCTTAAACACATCTAATATTGTGCATTTTTATGATTTTAATCACCAATGATGATCTGCCCTTATAAGCACCCGATCAGGAGAGCATATAAAAATAATCGCTCAAACATATCCCAACTAGGGCTTGAGGTATAGTTCAGTTGGCAAGTCAGATGCTTCCTGAGCCGATGTTTGCGTGTTCGAGCCCAAGAGTAAACACGGAACACAGTTGTACCGGATAAATTTTTCAATATTTGTTCACCGAATGCAACGTTGATAAAAAGTCGCGAATGTAATAGATATGGTAAAACGATTATAATCCAAACAAAAAAAAATCTCATCTTGAAATTTATCCTATCCAGTTATTTTAAATATTTGTACTCAAAGTTTGCGATTTGAAGTTTCTTCAATCTGGATTGAATCCTATTTCGATTGATGTACCTGATTCTGAATGAATTCATTTTTAACGTTGTTTAAAATTTATTCCAGATTGATATAACATATTATAATTCAATCTTAGTCTGATATGCCTACATCTGTTCATGAAACACGGACATCGAAGTCAACAGTCCAAACCGGAATACAATTGGTTTTAAAAATTGGATAAATATTTGAGTTGGACGCCCTTTAAGCGAATGATGCGGCTCATTGGCATTCTCCTAGAAATTATTATAGCTCACATATCTTGATAAGTTATATTTGTATAGCTATTGTTCCAAATTATTAAGCTACGATCGTACAGATTTTTGATATATTACAAGATATCCTAAGTCCACCTTGTATGGTATAACATTATGCCGTCGGTGTTCTTTTGGTTATTTACGGTGTCTTTCACCGAGTTTTGATACGATGATCACTAATAAAAGATCCAAAATTCAATTACCTTCGTCATCATTTGGATCATCCTTAACTTTTGAGTATCCAACAGAGTCGACCTGAATCATTTCTGCTCACAATGTCCGGCACAGTGTTGCCTCGATGCACTTTTATTGATTGAACTTCTAACACTCTTTTGACATATTTATTGCTGTCAAAAACTTATTCCTTAACATGATAGCTTTTTTCCCACTGATTGAAAGCTGTTATTTTTCCTTGGATTATTCTCTAATCACTTATTTTCCGAAACCATAGCACCGGTACCCAGCAAAATCTGTACACAGTGTGTTTTATCGCCAGCTCACATCCTCAATCACTTCCGAATAAGCGTGCAAAACACATAACGGTTCGACGATCCACTGCACACTAAATCGCCATTATTAACATTATTAGAATAGAGTCGTTGGCAATGCTTATGCGTTGTGTTTAGAGTTAGGTACATAGATGGGTGATGTGCGATGATGGTCACCAGGAGTGAATATAGAAGTTGAAAAAAATCACTCGCTGACGTTTGTGGTTACCGACCACATCATTCAACAATCAACGCGCTACTGCTGATTAAACTATATGCTAAGCAACCTATCTCTGGTCGATAAGTCAAAATCGATCGAATTCGTGACAGATACATAGAAGGCTATGGGAGGCTGAACCGAAAGAGAGGGAGTGAGAGCATATGCCCGCTTTGTGTATGATGGACGAGCCGATAAAAGCACAAATAGTTTTACACTTCACCCGTGTGTTCACTGCCGTTCCAATCTCTGTGGCCGGGAAATCTGTTCCTCTATTTCCACCTTATTTTTCAACAGTTAGTTGGTGGTATTGTTTTTCTTTTCTACTTTCGTGACATCGAAATCTCTCGTAAGTAGTAAAAATATGCTCTCCCGCAGCTATCGAACAATACACACTAGACGGGTCGTTCCAAACGAAGATCGCGTTTCCGTAAACTACAAAACATCACTAAACAAACGTTCACATAGTATCGACAAAGGAACCAATTACTTGCACCGGACGACGATAGCGCAAAGACTGCTCTGATCTCAGCTCTTCTGCTACCAACACACCAGCCTACTACGTTCGAATCCATCTGAATATGCTTCATCCCCACCCAAATTCAATTCCATCCCCTCCATTGATTGTAGCGACTGACTTTTCGTTTGTATGCTACAGCACACTTCGATCCATGCTATGCTTGGAAAACTCACCAATACTATTCCGTACACCTCGTCTTGTACGCTCGCCCAGACGAAGAATTAAGAGGAAATGAGAAAAACTCCCCTCAAGGTTTCGCTGTGTTAGATGCGAAATGCAACATCAACTGAACACTAGTAAGTTACAGCAGAAGAAATTTTATGTAGCGCATTTTCCGATCCATTCTCTGTTAGACGGTGAAAAACTACCGTCAAGTTTGTCTGTGTCTTCCGTATGACCCTCGTCGGTGTTTGGCTTTTACACGTATAGGACAATGGCATACACGAATCATAAATATACTTATGGAAAACCCCAAGAGCAAAAGTATTCTTACAAATCCACCAGAAGACCATCGCCACCACCCCCGTCTTTAGTCCTAGTCAGTCGTCGTCGCCGTTGTTCATAAAGCATAAACATAAAAAATAATCAACGACACCCACTTCCTCACAACAACTTGGTCGCGAACATGGCTTCGCAGGATTTCAGCTTGGGGTATCGGGTCGGGAGGCATATGTTGTCGAAATGGTCTGATACGGAGGAACCCATAACAGAAAAGGACAAAGTCCGGTGGATTCTCGTAATTTTTCTTCACAGGCCACAAACGAACCTGAAGGGAAACGCGAGCAGTCTTCCAAGGTGCACCAATAACCAATACACAGCGCCACCGTCAGATTTCATACATTGCAGTCGACCTTTACGATTATTACCTCACGACGAGTGAACGAGAGTGAGTACGAGCGATGCTAACTTCTTGAATGTATGCGTTCAGCTGAGTAACAGAAAGAGGGAGAGAAGCAAAAGATATCATAAACAATTTATCATTATGACAGAAGGTGGAGTCATTTTGATAATTTTGCTTTATTATTAATATACACTTGGTAAAAAGGAGGAACTTCGGAGAGGTATCAGTGTGTAAGTGAGTTTGAGAATGCGCGTTTGCAATAAAAAAATACCTAAAGCTTAGTTCTTTTAGAAATGGGACAGTTACGAATGCCTGTATCTAAAAAACCATTCGTTTGAACGAAATACTTTCTATGAAGAAAAAGAAGGCAATGTTATTATCTTTCATGAAAAAATTTGAAAAAAAATATTTACCGTTTTTTGTTAAAGAAATTTCTACTTTACTCTTGGTATATCCCATTGGCCGGCGCACACTTTTTTCAGTCATGGTATTGATCAGTTTCTCCAACTTATACTTCGTAAAATCTATATTTTAGGTAGCTTCACCCTCCTTCTTCAATTTCTGATACTTTTTGGTCCAATACTTCTCTGGAAACTGGAAACTGGAAGCATTTTAGTGGATAGAGTGGTTTCGAAATGATCAAATTTTATTATTTTTGACCACATTTTTGAACGTTTTTTCTTCGGTACCTGTTTTTCAGCTTAAGAGTTTTGGAACTATCAAAAAATGGTTGTTTGAGGTTGGATTTCAATGAGTCATCACTAGGCAACACTTTCAGCTTATCGGAGAAAATTGTTTTGGACATTTCAGCGATCTACCCTTAGTTTTTCGTTTATTGAAAATTAAAAATGCTGATATGAGACTTGACTTCCTTGATGATCCTTAACCGTTGTTGCCGATCATGTGCTTCTCTCCAATGCTTGATTTTAACTTTGTGGACATTATTGATAGTGTTTGCATACTTATCCACCACAAAAACTCAGTAATTCTTTGAATAATCAACGGTGTTGTCAGCTATCAATTTGATAATGACGTATTTTCAAGGAAACTGTGCAAAATTATTTTTTTCTTTTTTTCTTGCATCGTACATATCTCAAAAACACGTGAATTTTAAATTTTGAAAAAAATAGGGCGAATAGTACTTTTTACAGGCAACAAAATGCTGTCAAAATTTTCAATATCCAATAACTAGTTAACGAGCTATTAGCAAATGAAAGTGTCCCATTTCTAAAAGAACTAAGCTTTACATGTAAATAGTGATCAACAACGAAAGGGGTTGATCATTGGGGGTTGAGAATAGTTTTAAAAATTATAATATCTCCGTTGATTGGAAGATTCAAGATGTATGTAATTGTGGTTCGAGTGAAATAATTAAAGATTTTATGCATCTGAGCTGCTTACCTACCTGTCTTGAATTTGTTAGAATATTTGTCTACTGGAATCCTAGAGTTTTACACCCATTACCGAGATAGGAATCGAAAAGAATTCTAAATTTTCGATTTTAAGGGTAGTGTCAGCATACGTGGAGTAAATAAAGTACAACAAATACAACCATTTTCACATCAAATGATTGATAGTTTAATTTTTCTGCTAACGTTTCAACCATTATTATTCTTGGGCTCACTATTAAATAACTCATCTGTGATACTGAGCGAGAATTGGCTGTTGCCGAAATGCGTCATAAATAACCGTTGAAACGACAGCAGGATACTCAAATGGATCTCCGATGCTCCACAAACACGATCGACCGTTATTGAGGCAGACGACGAGCGAGTTATAAAATGGACGTATAAAAACTGGAATAACCGAGAATGTGAAATATAATATTTCCTTTTTATTTCACGTCAAAATTTGATACAGCGAGGGAACCAAGAGAATTATGTGTGTCATTGTAGAGTTCAACAGATTTTTATTCAATTGGCACCATCATTGTGGTTGGGATAGTATTTTTGAGCGTTCACCATCTTGATGTCTTGCTGTTATAATGATCACACCATGTCTTTAAATCCTTTTTATATATGTTCGATCTGATTTATCAAAAGAAGAATTTATAATCAGTCAATTTGAGACAACGCAGATCAAAAACAGATTTCTTTATCTTTTCCAATGAGATTATTGTTAAATTATAAACACTGTTTAACTCACATCATCAAATGATGAATGCTTGTCCATGCAGAAGTGGCTATAATTGGATCATCTTATATTTAAAAATGGAGGCGTAAATATGTACGTACACGAACTACTCTTGCAGGGCTCATCCGATTTGCATGCATTTTTGTTGTTGTTGTGTTCATTTTCGCGCTGTTATTGTGGAATTTGATGATTGATTTCTAGTTTTTACTTGTATCAAATAAAAGCCATGGCAACCAATTTCCCAAAAAATTTATTTATTCAAACAACCCAGGGTAGGAAGCCGCCAAAAGCAATCAAGGCTTACTGATGCTCATCAATGTTCAATACATGCAGATAAAAACCAAAATATGAGCGCTATTCACCAAAGCAGCTTTGCCTACCAGCGACACGTCGCGACGTTGAAAATCATAACGACGCATCGCCAAATTCCTAGGAGACTTGAAGCATGCGTTTGGTGGCCTAAGGAAAATTAACAGTAGGTAAATAACGTAAACAATGTTTGTGTACTACAACGAAATCGTCTACTGGACTGAAAAAAGAATAACTTAAAAAAAATAGTAATTTTTACTTCAGAATGAAGGAAACTTTAGCATTCCTCAGCTGATTTACCCAAAATCTGCCTGATTGCCCGATTTTACCTGGACTGGCCAGGATATTTGATAGAAAAAAAATTAAAAGGTCCGGTCCGGCCGTCCGATTGTTCGGATTTCGATAAAAAGAAAGACTGGATTTTTCTGGATTTATTCACTTAAATTGCTCAATCAAACAAAAATCTGTAATTAAGTCAATTTTTTTGCTTATTAACGCGAAATTGTATGAGCCAGTTTTAACATAATAATCATTAACGGTTTCTTGATGCTTAAAATAAAAATCAAAATCTGCTGAAATGCGATAAAAAAAAATGATTCAAGTGGTTTTCGTTTTGATTTTTGTTGAGTAGCTCTTGAACTTAGCCCAAATCTGCTCGGTATTGCCCGCGTTTTGGATTGAACATTTTGAAATCATATTCCCGGATATTATAAGGTTTATAAAATAGCTTGATTTACCTGCCCAGGATACGTGCAGGAAAAGTTCTTATAACCTCAATTCGCCCCGTGATTTTGTTTTGTTAATTTCCCGGCAATATTGAAGAATGTCAATGTTACACAAGGAAAATAATATTCTACGATATGGCTGTTAAAGATTTGACATTTCCAAAACAATTAAACAGATAACAATAAATCAGATAACATAGAGATTTATGATAACACCACGAGAACGTCTTATTTTTAACGTATTAGTATAAGACAACCATTTTTAACTTGATTTAATTGTATTTTTTTTACGTTAAAAATGTGTTGAAACATTAGGTAATTTACCTTTCTTCCTTTCATGCTTAGATGGTGTAAAACTGAATGAAATTTAAGATATAAATAAGGTTTATATTGTTTAACCAAAACTCATAATACGGATACTTTTTTGTTTATCGCCTCGATAAATTGTGATTTAATTAATTGACTTTTTTCGACGAGTTTTCGAATAATTAAAACTTTTTTACCAGTTGTCCATACGTTTCGAGCTACAATGGCATTCGCTCCTCTTCAGTGGACACATGTAGTAAACAGACAAAGGGACTCGTGTAACTTTTCAATCGATCGCTTACTGATGGTGTTTTTCCTAGTGTTTGGAAAATGGCTGCTGTATCTCCTATTCACAAATCAGGGAATTTACATGATGTGACAAATTACAGACCGATCTCAATACTCTGCTGTTCATCAAAGGTTTTCGAAATAATTATGTATGGAAGACTGTACAACGCCGTCAAACCGATAATATCAGAATATCAACACGGGTTTGTGCAGAAAAGATCGACTGTTTCCAACTTGTTGGGCTATTCTTATACACTGCATTCGGCTATGAGCAAAAAACAACAAGTTGACGCTATTTACGTGGACTTTTCTAAAGTCTTCTAAAGTAAAAAATCGCACGCTTTGGTTTCCCGTCGTGGTCCACATCGTGGCTGTACTCTTACCTGACGAAACGCCAAGCATTTGTGAACTTACGAGGAATCAGATCTCAGCCATTCGACGTTCCGTCCGGCGTCCCTCATTTTTAAACTCTTCGTGAACGACCTTGCTTGGATACTCAAATCTTCGAAGTTAATGTACGCAGACGACCTTGAAATATATCGAATTATTGGATCACTTGTGGACTGTGCAGCACTTCAAGCTGACATCTTGATACTCTCGGACTGGTGCAGGTCACATGGGATGATAGTCAACTCGAGTACCTAAGTGTAAATGTATAACTTTGCATAGATCAAGAGAGCACACCCGCTTTGCTTACACCATGGACACAGAAGAAATGGAGAGAGTGACTTCCATAAAAGTTTTGGGCGTAGTGTTTGATCACAAACTGGCTTTTACGGAACACATAGCCGCCACCACCGCAAAAGCTTTTGCCATCTTTGGTTTCACACGGAGAAACACCGCTGATTTTGAAGATATTTACTGCCTCAAAGCGATTTTCTGTGCCCTGGTTCGGAGTTTATTTGAATATGCCGTGATAGCCTGGACACCTTATCAGGAAGTACAAATCGGAAGGATTGAAAGGGTCCAAAAGAAGTTTTTAAGATATGCACTCCGACGACTGCCATGGAATGATGCCGTTAGACTACCACCGTACGTAGAGCGATGCACTTTATTATCCCTCGAAACCCTTCGTTGCAGGCGGACATACATTCAAAGAATGTTTGTCTTTGACCTGTTAATGAATAACATAGACTGCCCACAACTGCTACAAAACATCAACATTCACGCACCAACGAGACGACTTCGACAACAGAATTTTTTGTGGATACCACTCAGTCGCAGTCAAGCGTTTTTAATTTTAACCAGTCCAAAGATGTCTTTAAAAATATTACTCGTAGTCTTAGAACATAAGTTGTCTTAAGTTTATGATATGTCTGTATAGTGATTATCAAAGGCATTAACATAAATAAATAAATAAACTTTCAAACGATCCTATAATTTCGAAATTAAAACAGACACTGACAAACAAATGTAAACAACACAAAACAAACTGACTGAAAACAAATAAGAATAGACGGAGGCCAGTATGATTTGCATTGAAAGATTTTAAAATTGTTAGTTAAGTTAAAATTTATCGTTTTAAATATAATTTTAGTGTCCACTGAAGAGGAGCGAATGCCATAGTAGCTCGAAACGTATGGACAACTGGTAAAAAAGTTTTAATCATTCGAAAACTCGCCGAAAAAAGTCGATTAATGAATTCACAAAACTCAGAATTTAATCCAACACCCAGTGTCAGAATTCAGAGTCAGATATTTGATTCAATAACATCTGCAAACACAAGAAGCTTGGAAAATAAAAATTTTGGTCTCGAGAAAAATATGATCCAAGATCCAAAAAAAAAGAGAATGTTTTAAAAATTTGCGAAGAAATTTTTTGAATGTCATTCTGACTTTGAATCCAAGATAAAAGTGTCTTAAAACTCCATAAACCTTCGATTTGAATTTGCCGTGAGTAGAAATTCGATAAAATTTTTAATGTTCTAATTTTCTTTGTTCAGAGCTTAAGAATTCATATCTTGATAAATATGATAAAGATAAACTGTAATAAAAAAGATTATCATAAAGTCAGAGTAGTCTATCTAATGCAGAGTACATTTAAAATGCATCATTGATAACGAAGGCCCGTGAGGAACAAAAATTTGATATGTGATGATAATGCTTCCAAATAAATTCATAATCTTTAGATGTCCCTACTAAAAAGGACATCACTTTTCACCGCTAAGGCCGATAAATTAAAGCTACAAAGATGACGAATAACAGAATGGAATATGGAAATTTGCAAAAAAAACAAGAAGGAAAATGGCGAAATTTTATACCACGATAGGTGTTGATTGGTAACACTGCAAATAGTTATGTGCCATGTCTGAAAATTTGATATACGATGAATAACAATTCTAACATGATTTTGGCGAAGAAAGAAAGACAATTGATTAAAACTTGGGGCTTGTGATATAGCTTAGTTGGCAAGTCTGTTGTCTCCTGAGCCGATGTCCGCGAGTTCGAGCCCAAGAGTAAACATCGAACACAGTTGTACCGGATAAGTTTTTCAATAACGATCCGCCAACTGCAAAGTTGATAAAGTCGCGAATGCCATAAAAATGGCAAAACGACTATAATCGAAACAAAAAAAACTGTTTAAAATGACGACACATTTAAACAAAACATTCAACCAAACATTGGTTGACAAACAGAGGCAATTCAAGCCGTCGATTTTACTATTTTGTATGAGAAATAACAAAAAAATAATCAACTTATTCAAAAGTAATTTACTTACTTCTAAGATTTCAAAATAAGTTATCTTTGTATTGCCTTCAAAAACAAATGTTTCGCATTTCTATATCGCCTGAATCTTTTTTTGACATTAAGTCGCGAGTGACACAATGATGTTAAACTTAATATATCAATCAAATCAAATCAAATATTTTTTTAGATTTTGAGGGGTTAGGGATAGTAATACCGAAACCGAAAATCGGTATTACAGGAATAGTTTTGTAATAACGAATGCCAATTTTATGCCTTAAACTGGTAAGTAATATCGGTATTGATAAATAAAATGTTTAATTCTTTTTTAAATTATTTACCAAAAAAGGTTTACAACGCAGTTCGAGATCGACCATTATTCTAGAGATGTACCGAATATTCAGCGCCGAATACCACCGAAAACCGTTAAGCCGAATATCCGGTTCACCGAAAAGTTGAGCTAAGTATTCGTCCGAATAGGCCGAATATTTATTGTTTTAAATCATCGAACAACAGATTTGTCAAATTTTTCGAATGGTGATATAAGATCCAAAAGTATTGTGGCCAGGATGCCCAGATATGGTAAAAACTTGTCGGATTTTGCCCGGGTTCATTAACATTATTTGCTCAAATGAATTAAAAAACTCAAACTCCTCTTTCTGCCGCTCATAGCAAGTCCGTCCCATTTGCATTTTCATCATTTTTCAGTTTATTACTGGAAACACTTTAATTTTATCTGTAGTTTCAAGAGAAAACTTTGTTTTCAGTTCTTTGTTCTGATGAACATTGAAAAAAACCTCAAGTAATTTTGTCCCATTGAACGAATGATCGCAAGTCGGTCCCATATGGCATAAATCATCGCAAGTCGGTCCCACAGCCATAAGGGCCCAGCAATGATTTTCAACAGAATAAAAACAAAAAAATAATCCTTATAAAGAGGAAATCTTTCATTAGCCGTAGCAGTGACAGATTCTGTTGATTACTTTGATTAAAAATGCATACAAGTGCCGAATTACCGAAGGACTTTTTACGATTTTTCAATGCCGTTTTTCTCATTTCAACAAAAATGCAAATGGGACGGACTTGCTATGAGCGGCAGCTTTGAAAACCTTAGTTTTTGTGTCCAAAAACGATTTTTTAAAGTTAATTTAAAAATAACTTTTTTTAATCTTAAATAGATTTGAACGCTGTTAATGTGTTTCGATAAAAAAAATTATTTAGAAAAAATCTATCACTTTCTTTTTGTATTTTTAGAAATAATGCCTAGATTTTGTTAAGATTGGCACGGATAAAAAAAACTCTATATTCTAAACTGTCTTGTTTAATAATTTGGAATCAATATTCTCAAACAACCAGAAAACGAATACAAATTAAAATATCAAATAGAATCAGAACTCAACGCTCGGACGAAAAAGTCAGTATACAGAAAAAAAATATTAAAATAGAGTGCCAGACTAAAAAAGAAAGTAATTTTGAATTCAACAAAAAAAAAATCCGGGAAGAAATTAACAATTTTAAAAATTGTTCAGAAAAATGATAATAGCTGTTAATAACCAATCATCTAAATTTACATTTCTATTTTTCATTTTCACTTGAAGGGTAAACAGAAGAAAAATCACGGAAATATCTGGTTTTGGAAAAATATTTAATCACGATTTGAAATGTGAATTTATGGTTGGGAAAAAAATATCCTTTTTAACTTAAGAGAATTTATTCAAAACACATACCTAGGTGATGATTGAATTAAATTTTATAAAAAGAAGAAAATATTTTATTTTATTTCAAAAGACCAAAGTCTGAGGAAATATTATATTTTCTATTGAAATTCCCCCATTTATCAAAATAAAAGGCCATAAAATTTCATTTTAAAGATCACAAAAATAACTTTACGTTTTCAATGCATCATTTATAGCTCATACTAACAATGTAAAGGTTGGGAAATTTGATTTCTTGAATGATAAATAAGAAGCTGATAGTATTAAAATATAGAATTTTAAAGATTTGTTGTTTATATTATCGAATACTAACTTAGTTTAAATTGCTCATTTAAATAAAGCTTTTAAGTTGATGTTTCTAACTTTAAAAATATTAATTGATAATCATGATCATTAAAAAAAAACGAAAATATGAATATTTATTAACCGTCAATTGAAATACAAAAGGAATCAAGAATGTTTTTATTAATTAAAATTTGTGGAGGTCTTTTACCACGGCACTACGCACCGGAGCATCAGCACGGGAGCATTAAGTAAGTTGATAAAACAGATTTATAGTAATAGGCTTCCAAGAAGATAATAACTTCAGAACAAATAAAAAAAAAACAGAAATAATAAGAAACTTTAAAAAAAAATGGTTAAAATTGTAAATTTATTTGAAAATGGAAACAAAATATGAGGCTGCAAAAGATTGTTTTTTTAACATTTTATTAGGTAAGTTTTCCGATAAATACGTCTTACCATTTTAAAAACTTGTTTATAAAATTAAATTGATAACTCAATGAAATAGCTTTATAACTGCGTATATTTTAATGATTGATTTGGAAAATTCTGGTTTCCAAGCATTTGTCAGATTTTGTCTATCACCTTTTGTTTCAGCGAAATGGAGTTTACAATTTTGAAACCGAATCGGATTTGAGTGAAATCAACCACTGTCATTTTTGTCATTTTGGTCTTTTTAATTTTTTTTGGTCATAACAATGTCGATTTTGTCATTTTTGTCATTTTTGTCATTTTTGTCATTTTTGTCATTTTTGTCATTTTTGTCATTTTTGTCATTTTTGTCATTTTTGTCATTTTTGTCATTTTTGTCATTTTTGTCATTTTTGTCATTTTTGTCATTTTTGTCATTTTTGTCATTTTTGTCATTTTTGTCATTTTTGTCATTTTTGTCATTTTTGTCATTTTTGTCATTTTTGTCATTTTTGTCATTTTTGTCATTTTTGTCATTTTTGTCATTTTTGTCATTTTTGTCATTTTTGTCATTTTTGTCATTTTGTCATTTTTTTCATTTTGGTCATTTTTGTCATTTTTGTCATTTTTGTCATTTTTGTCATTTTTTTCATTTTTGTCATTTTTGTCATTTTTGTCATTTTTGTCATTTTTGTCATTTTTGTCATTTTTGTCATTTTTGTCATTTTTGTCATTTTTGTCATTTTTGTCATTTTTGTCATTTTTGTCATTTTTGTCATTTTTGTCATTTTTGTCATTTTTGTCATTTTTGTCATTTTTGTCATTTTTGTCATTTTTGTCATTTTTGTCATTTTTGTCATTTTTGTCATTTTTGTCATTTTTGTCATTTTTGTCATTTTTGTCATTTTTGTCATTTTTGTCATTTTTGTCATTTTTGTCATTTTTGTCATTTTTGTCATTTTTGTCATTTTTGTCATTTTTGTCATTTTTGTCATTTTTGTCATTTTTGTCATTTTTGTCATTTTTGTCATTTTTGTCATTTTTGTCATTTTTGTCATTTTTGTCATTTTTGTCATTTTTGTCATTTTTGTCATTTTTGTCATTTTTGTCATTTTTGTCATTTTTGTCATTTTTGTCATTTTTGTCATTTTTGTCATTTTTGTCATTTTTGTCATTTTTGTCATTTTTGTCATTTTTGTCATTTTTGTCATTTTTGTCATTTTTGTCATTTTTGTCATTTTTGTCATTTTTGTCATTTTTGTCATTTTTGTCATTTTTGTCATTTTTGTCATTTTTGTCATTTTTGTCATTTTTGTCATTTTTGTAATTTTTGTAATTTTTGTCATTTTTGTCATTTTTGTCATTTTTGTCATTTTTGTCATTTTTGTCATTTTTGTCATTTTTGTCATTTTTGTCATTTTTGTCATTTTTGTCATTTTTGTCATTTTTGTCATTTTTGTCATTTTTGTCATTTTTGTCATTTTTGTCATTTTTGTCATTTTTGTCATTTTTGTCATTTTTGTCATTTTTGTCATTTTTGTCATTTTTGTCATTTTTGTCATTTTTGTCATTTTTGTCATTTTTGTCATTTTTGTCATTTTTGTCATTTTTGTCATTTTTGTCATTTTTGTCATTTTTGTCATTTTTGTCATTTTTGTCATTTTTGTCATTTTTGTCATTTTTGTCATTTTTGTCATTTTTGTCATTTTTGTCATTTTTGTCATTTTTGTCATTTTTGTCATTTTTGTCATTTTTGTCATTTTTGTCATTTTTGTCATTTTTGTCATTTTTGTCATTTTTGTCATTTTTGTCATTTTTGTCATTTTTGTCATTTTTGTCATTTTTGTCATTTTTGTCATTTTTGTCATTTTTGTCATTTTTGTCATTTTTGTCATTTTTGTCATTTTTGTCATTTTTGTCATTTTTGTCATTTTTGTCATTTTTGTCATTTTTGTCATTTTTGTCATTTTTGTCATTTTTGTCATTTTTGTCATTTTTGTAATTTTTGTAATTTTTGTAATTTTTGTCATTTTTGTCATTTTTGTCATTTTTGTCATTTTTGTCATTTTTGTCATTTTTGTCATTTTTGTCATTTTTGTCATTTTTGTCATTTTTGTCATTTTTGTCATTTTTGGCATTTTTGTCATTTTTGTCATTTTTGTCATTTTTGTCATTTTTGTCATTTTTGTCATTTTTGTCATTTTTGTCATTTTTGTCATTTTTGTCATTTTTGTCATTTTTGTCATTTTTGTCATTTTTGTCATTTTTGTCATTTTTGTCATTTTTGTCATTTTTGTCATTTTTGTCATTTTTGTCATTTTTGTCATTTTTGTCATTTTTGTCATTTTTGTCATTTTTGTCATTTTTGTCATTTTTGTCATTTTTGTCATTTTTGTCATTTTTGTCATTTTTGTCATTTTTGTCATTTTTGTCATTTTTGTCATTTTTGTCATTTTTGTCATTTTTGTCATTTTTGTCATTTTTGTCATTTTTGTCATTTTTGTCATTTTTGTCATTTTGTCATTTTGTCATTTTTGTCATTTTTGTCATTTTTGTCATTTTTGTCATTTTTGTCATTTTTGTCATTTTGTCATTTTTGTCATTTTTGTCATTTTTGTCATTTTTGTCATTTTTGTCATTTTTGTCATTTTTGTCATTTTTGTCATTTTTGTCATTTTTGTCATTTTTGTCATTTTTGTCATTTTTGTCATTTTTGTCATTTTTGTCATTTTTGTCATTTTTGTCATTTTTGTCATTTTTGTCATTTTTGTCATTTTTGTCATTTTTGTCATTTTTGTCATTTTTGTCATTTTTGTCATTTTGTCATTTTTGTCATTTTTGTCATTTTTGTCATTTTTGTCATTTTTGTCATTTTTGTCATTTTTGTCATTTTTGTCATTTTTGTCATTTTTGTCATTTTTGTCATTTTTGTCATTTTTGTCATTTTTGTCATTTTTGTCATTTTTGTCATTTTTGTCATTTTTGTCATTTTTGTCATTTTTGTCATTTTTGTCATTTTTGTCATTTTTGTCATTTTTGTCATTTTTGTCATTTTTGTCATTTTTGTCATTTTTGTCATTTTTGTCATTTTTGTCATTTTTGTCATTTTTGTCATTTTTGTCATTTTTGTCATTTTTGTCATTTTTGTCATTTTTGTCATTTTTGTCATTTTTGTCATTTTTGTCATTTTTGTCATTTTTGTCATTTTTGTCATTTTTGTCATTTTTGTCATTTTTGTCATTTTTGTCATTTTTGTCATTTTTGTCATTTTTGTCATTTTTGTCATTTTTGTCATTTTTGTCATTTTTGTCATTTTTGTCATTTTTGTCATTTTTGTCATTTTTGTCATTTTTGTCATTTTTGTCATTTTTGTCATTTTTGTCATTTTTGTCATTTTTGTCATTTTTGTCATTTTTGTCATTTTTGTCATTTTTGTCATTTTTGTCATTTTTGTCATTTTTGTCATTTTTGTCATTTTTGTCATTTTTGTCATTTTGTTCATTTTGGTCATTTTTGTCATTTTTGTCATTTTTGTCATTTTTGTCATTTTTGTCATTTTTGTCATTTTTGTCATTTTTGTCATTTTTGTTATTTTTGTCATTTTTGTCATTTTTGTAATTTTTGTCATTTTTGTCATTTTTGTCATTTTTGTCATTTTTGTCATTTTTGTAATTTTTGTCATTTTTGTCATTTTTGTCATTTTTGTCATTTTTGTCATTTTTGTCATTTTTGTCATTTTTGTCATTTTTGTCATTTTTGTCATTTTTGTCATTTTTGTCATTTTTGTCATTTTTGTCATTTTTGTCATTTTTGTCATTTTTGTCATTTTTGTCATTTTTGTCATTTTTGTCATTTTTGTCATTTTTGTCATTTTTGTCATTTTTGTCATTTTTGTCATTTTTGTCATTTTTGTCATTTTTGTCATTTTTGTCATTTTTGTCATTTTTGTCATTTTTGTCATTTTTGTCATTTTTGTCATTTTTGTCATTTTTGTCATTTTTGTCATTTTTGTCATTTTTGTCATTTTTGTCATTTTTGTCATTTTTGTCATTTTTGTCATTTTTGTCATTTTTGTCATTTTTGTCATTTTTGTCATTTTTGTCATTTTTGTCATTTTTGTCATTTTTGTCATTTTTGTCATTTTTGTCATTTTTTAATTTTTGTCATTTTTGTCATTTTTGTCATTTTTGTCATTTTTGTCATTTTTGTCATTTTTGTCATTTTTGTCATTTTTGTCATTTTTGTCATTTTTGTCATTTTTGTCATTTTTGTCATTTTTGTCATTTTTGTCATTTTTGTCATTTTTGTCATTTTTGTCATTTTTGTCATTTTTGTCATTTTTGTCATTTTTGTCATTTTTGTCATTTTTGTCATTTTTGTCATTTTTGTCATTTTTGTCATTTTTGTCATTTTTGTCATTTTTGTCATTTTTGTCATTTTTGTCATTTTTGTCATTTTTGTCATTTTTGTCATTTTTGTCATTTTTGTCATTTTTGTCATTTTTGTCATTTTTGTCATTTTTGTCATTTTTGTCATTTTTGTCATTTTTGTCATTTTTGTCATTTTTGTCATTTTTGTCATTTTTGTCATTTTTGTCATTTTTGTCATTTTTGTCATTTTTGTCATTTTTGTCATTTTTGTCATTTTTGTCATTTTTGTCATTTTTGTCATTTTTGTCATTTTTGTCATTTTTGTCATTTTTGTCATTTTTGTCATTTTTGTCATTTTTGTCATTTTTGTCATTTTTGTCATTTTTGTCATTTTTGTCATTTTTGTCATTTTTGTAATTTTTGTAATTTTTTTCATTTTTGTCATTTTTGTAATTTTTGTAATTTTTGTAATTTTTGTCATTTTTGTCATTTTTGTCATTTTTGTCATTTTTGTCATTTTTGTCATTTTTGTCATTTTTGTCATTTTTGTCATTTTTGTCATTTTTGTCATTTTTGTCATTTTTGTCATTTTTGTCATTTTTGTCATTTTTGTCATTTTTGTCATTTTTGTCATTTTTGTCATTTTTGTCATTTTTGTCATTTTTGTCATTTTTGTCATTTTTGTCATTTTTGTCATTTTTGTCATTTTTGTCATTTTTGTCATTTTTGTCATTTTTGTCATTTTTGTCATTTTTGTCATTTTTGTCATTTTTGTCATTTTTGTCATTTTTGTCATTTTTGTCATTTTTGTCATTTTTGTCATTTTTGTCATTTTTGTCATTTTTGTCATTTTTGTCATTTTTGTCATTTTTGTCATTTTTGTCATTTTTGTCATTTTTGTCATTTTTGTCATTTTTGTCATTTTTGTCATTTTTGTCATTTTTGTCATTTTTGTCATTTTTGTCATTTTTGTCATTTTTGTCATTTTTGTCATTTTTGTCATTTTTGTCATTTTTGTCATTTTTGTCATTTTTGTCATTTTTGTCATTTTTGTCATTTTTGTCATTTTTGTCATTTTTGTCATTTTTGTCATTTTTGTCATTTTTGTCATTTTTGTCATTTTTGTCATTTTTGTCATTTTTGTCATTTTTGTCATTTTTGTCATTTTTGTCATTTTTGTCATTTTTGTCATTTCTGTCATTTTTGTCATTTTTGTCATTTTTGTCATTTTTGTCATTTTTGTCATTTTTGTCATTTTTGTCATTTTTGTCATTTTTGTCATTTTTGTCATTTTTGTCATTTTTGTCATTTTTGTCATTTTTGTCATTTTTGTCATTTTTGTCATTTTTGTCATTTTTGTCATTTTTGTCATTTTTGTCATTTTTGTCATTTTTGTCATTTTTGTCATTTTTGTCATTTTTGTCATTTTTGTCATTTTT